>NC_059383.1:798800-1003800 GCF_019703515.2 Myxocyprinus asiaticus | reverse complement strand
GGAACACAGAGCCACTAATGGACAACCGGTCTGGGCAAGAGCCAGCAGCCAAGAACACGTGCCATGGATAGCAACTAACAACAAAGTCTTTTAATATGACTTTGTACATTGTCTACATATGAAGTAGTTCTCTGCTTTTCATAATGCATCATGTTTTAGCATTAAACCTCAGTGCCCCCACTTCACCAAAATTATTTCAACCAAAAATGAAAATTCTGTCTTCATTTACTCACCCTTACATCATTCCAAACCCATGACTTTCTTCCAGGAACAACAAAAGGAGAAATTTAGTTGAGTTTTCACCAGGCAATTATTCAAGCAATGGAAACATACAGAGACCAGGGACTGGCTTATGTATATTTATGTTTTCATTGTTTGGATAACTGCTCTGTGAGGAATCAACCAAATTTCTCCTTTTGTTGTTCCTGGAAGAAACAAATTCATGGGTTTGTAATGACATGAGGGTGAGTAAATGAAGACATATATTATATTTATTTATATATATATATATATATATTACACATATACACACACACACACCGACCAGCCACAACATTAAAACAACCTACCTAATATTGTGTAGAGTTCCCCACGTGCTGCCAAAACAGCACCAACCCTATTCTTCTCACGACAATTGTACAGAGCGGTTAACTGAGTTACCGTATACTTTCTCAGTTCAAACCAGTCTGGCCATTCTCATCATGTTGACCTCTCTCATCAACAAGGCATTTCCATCCACAGAACTGCTGCTCACTGGATGTTTTTTTATTTTTGGCCCCATTCGGAGTAAATTCAAGAGAATGTTGTGTGTGAAAATCCCAGGAGATCAGCAGTTACAGAAATACTCAAACCAGTCCATCTGGCACCAACAATCATCCATGCAATTATCTAATCAGCCAATCGTGTGGCAGCAGTTCAGTATATAAAATCATGCATATACAGGTCAGGAGCTTCAGTTAGTGTCCACATCAACCATCAGAATGGGGAAAAAATTTGATCTCAGTGATTTGGAGCGTGGCATGATTGTTGGTGCCAGATGGGCTGGTTTGAGTGCCTTTAAGCAGCTTGGAAAATTCCAGATATGACGTCATGCCTTTAGACAATTAGTTTCTGATAGGAGGTGTACTGAATTGGAGGTGTACCTGTGGATGTATTTTAAGGTCTACCTTCAAACTCAGTGCCTCTTTGCTTGACATCATTGAAAAATCAAAAGAAATTAGCCAAGACCTCCGAAAAAAAAATTGTGGACCTCCACAAGTCTGGTTCACCATTCAGTTTCCAAATGCCTGAAGGTACCACATTCATCTGTACAAACAATATTACACAAGTGTAAACACCATGGGACCATGCAACAGTAATACCGCTCAGGAATTATGCTTTGTCTCCTAGAGATGAATGTAGTTTGGTGCGAAAAGTGCAAATAAATCCCAGAACAAAAGTAAAGGACCTTGTGAAGATGCTGAAGGAAACAGGTAGACAAGTATCTATATCCACAGTAAAATGAGTCCTATATCGACATAACCTGAAAGGCTGCTCAGCAAGGAAGAAGCCACTGCTCCAAAACCACCATAAAAAAGCCAGACTACAGTTTGCAAGTGCACATGGGGAAAAATATCTTACTTTTTGGAGAAATGTCCTCTGGTCTGATGAAATCAAAATTGAACTGTTTGGCCATAATTACCATCGTTATGTTTGGGGGAAAAAAGAGTGAGGCTTGCAAGCCGAAGAACACCATCCCAACCGTGAAGCATGGGGGTGGCCGCATCATGTTGTGGGGGTGCTTTGCTGAAGGAGGGACTGGTGCACTTCACAAAATAGATGGAATCATGAGAAAGGAAAATTATGTGGATATACTGAAGCATCATCTCAAGACATCAGCCAGGAAGTTAAAGCTTGGTCATAAATGGGTCTTCCAAATGGACAAAGACCCCAAGCATACCTCCAAAGTTGTGGCAAAATGGCTTAAGGACAACAAAGTCAAGGTATTGGAGTGGCCATCACAAAGCCCTGACCTCAATCCGATATAAAATATGTGGGCAGAACTGAAAAACAGTGTGAGCAAAGAGGCCTACAAACCTGACTCAGTTACACCAGTTCTGTCTGGAGGAATGGGCCAAAATTCCAGCAACTTATTGTGAGAAGCTTGTGGAAGGCTACCCAAAACGTTTGACCCAAGTTAAACAATGTAAAGGCAATGCTACCAAATACTAACAAAGTGTATGTAAACTTCTGACCCATTGGAAATGTGATGAAAGAAATAAAAACTTAAATAAATCATTCTCTCTACTATAATTCTGACATTTCACATTCTTAAAATAATGTAGTGATCCTAACTGACCTAAGACAGGGAATGTTTTCTATGATTAAAGGTCAGGAATTTTGAAAAACTAAGTTTAAATGTATTTGGCTAAGGTGTATGTAAACTGACGTCAACTGTGTGTATATACACTACCGTTCAAAAGTTTGGGGTCACTTGCCTGAAATGTTTCTCATGATCTTAAAAACCTTTTGATCTGAAGGCGTATGCTTAAATGTTTGAAATTAGTTTTGTAGACAAAAATATAATTGTGCCAACATATTAATTTATTTAATTACAAAACTAAAATGTAATTAAAAAAAATAAATGTTTTTGAAATGGATGACTTGGACCGAATAATTAAGAAAAGCAGCCACTACGTGCCCAGCATATATATGGGAACTACTTCAATACTATTTAAAAAGCATCCCAGGGTGATACCTCAAGAGTACATTTCTGCAAAATCTAGGTAAAGGGTGATTACTTTGAAAATGCTAAAATATAACACAGTTCTGATTTATTTTCGATTTTGTTTAGTCACAACATAATTCCCATAGTTCCATTTGTTATTCCATAGTTTTGATGAATTTACTATTATTCTAAAATGTGAAAAAAAATTATAATAAAGAATGAGTAAGTGTTTCAAAAGTTTTGACCGGTAGTGTGTGTATGTATGTATGTATGTATGTATGTATGTGTATATATATATATACATACATATATACACACACACACAGTATAATAGGGCTGCAGTGGTACACAAAATCCACGGTTCGGTAGGTACGGTTCGGTACAGTTTAGGTACAGCAGGGAAAATAAAGAATCTTTCTTTAAATTATTTATTTTGAAAACAGTGGCTGACGGGCAACAATTCTTATTGTGAAGGCTCATTTATACATGACTGCACTATGCATATTTCTTCAACAAAATTACAATACAAAACCTAAGAGCCTCTTATATGCACATTGTATAAAAACATAAATAATAATAAAAGTTAAAAAAGTGCAATTATAATAATTGTAACAAAATTATGACATTAGCAGTGCAGATTACTGTGTCTTTTGCCTTTCAGCACACCACATGTACTTATCACTCAATTTTCAAGCTTTTTTTTTCAGGAAAATTAGAATATCCACATTATCAGATGAGAGGGTGGATCTGTTAGCATTGACAATGTCCCCTGCTGTTGAAATATTACTCCTATGGTCAGGGCCGCCGATAAGAGCCGGACTGGAGGGGGCCCACAGAAAGGCTATTCCATATTGTAGAACGCATCCAAATGCGGTCAGCGGGAGGCATGACTGTAAACATGGAGACAATGCACAACAGTGAAAGCCGCCGGGTAGCGAGTTATTGAATAACTGTCCTGTTGCAGCGAGAGGCTGCTTGAATGCCGTGGCGAGACTAACTTGCACAGGCTGTTAAGGATTTGCTCCTGTAAGCTCAAGAGACACATATGGATGATGTCGCCGCAAATTAGTCATCATGTTAGATGTGCAACTTGAGACATACCCGACTTCGGTGAAACAGAGCCAACAGAGTTGGGAAATTGACATAAATTGACGTAAGTCAGAGTTGGGAAAGTTGGGAAAAATAGCGAGCTTGCTAGTATAAACTTCACATCTGATTCACAGTTTCTAGTGTACTGTCTGGCCAGGGGCGTAGCTGTCATTTTAAATGTGTGTGTTTGTTGGCACAGCTGTCAGTAGGTGGCTCCACAGACCCAGCACTTAAATCCATCCATCCATTTTTATAGCTGCTTGTCCTATGCAGGGTCGCGGGTAGTGCTGGAGCCTATCCCAGCTGTCTCAGGGCCGAAAGCATGGAAACACCCTGGACAGGTGGCCATTCCATCACAGGGCAACCAACACTTACAATATTTGTAGTATTTTAAAGATTCAAGTATTGCAAATTAATTGAAAAATTTGGCAAAATTAGCTGCAAAAATAAAGGGTATCCTGTGGAGCACTTGCTTCTGTTTCACACATGACAATAAAAGACTGAGCACAAGCTGGTCCTGAATAAATGATTTAATAAATTACAATAAAGACAATTGTGCTTGTGCATTGTGGGATTTAAATGTATCCAAGTGACTCAAGTGTTTTGACTACATTCACCAAAATTCGTTCAGATCCATTTAATGATTCATGCAATGACCATTTCTGGCGATGCCACCGGTTAAGGTCTTGTGTGAAATTAGTCACTGAATTAACGATCAAAAGAAAATTGTATTCCTTTAAAAATTGTATGTCTACAGATCTACAAAGAGACTTTAGTAAAGGTTTTAAGCATTATAAAAACAAAGCAAATCTATCATTTCCCTACAGTATATGAGCTGCTAAGCATGACTTTAATCAAAAGATAAAAATAATAGCCTTATAATAATTATGAGTTTCAATAATGTCCGTACATTTTCATGAATAAAAAACATGTCTACATAGCAATTCACTTCAGTAAAATGCATGTGTTCCAAGAACACAGCAGATCTATCTTTTTTCCTACAGTTTGTTGACTGCACACCAACATAGAGGTAAAAAACAGGAGCTGATATTAAAAATATCTTTACATGTTTAACACAGATCTAGTAATCTGCTTAAGTTGGCAAAAACAACCGATCAAACTATTACCTCGCAAACATAATGTAAAATGCATAACTTAATGAAGACTCAGGTGCTGATATAAACTCCACTTACAATGTGTGCTTAAAAGAAGGATTGTTTTTATTGTATACTTATATACTGTATATAAATCCACCATTTGGACTTGATATGGTTTTAGCTTGAAAAAGAGCGGAGAACCAAATCACCTTTTTAAAGAGTATGGTGTCCCCCACAGCTGCTACAACCTTGCATCTGGCGCTGTATTCTGTTAAGTTTTGGTTCCGTGCGATCGTGTATGGCTCCGCATTTCATTTTAGTTCTACACAGTTTGTGTTGTTCCTTATGTTGTTTTAATATTGGTTTCACGCATGCTATGATATATAATAATTTGTGTGTCTGCGAGTACTGTACCGAAGGCCCTGTATCCGCTCGGTTCGGAGCGGATACATGTACCGTTTCAGCCCCAATATATATTATCACAATTACATTTTTTTTTTTTTTTATTGCTAAAATTAATTATATTAATTATAGATACACACACACACACACACAAACATATACAGTTGAAGTCAGAAGTTTACATACACCTTAGCCAAATACATTTAAACTCAATTTTTCACAATTCCTGACATTTAATCATAGAAAACATTCCCTGTCTTAGGTCAGTTAGGATCACTACTTTAAGAATGTGAAATGTCAGAATAATAGTAGAGAGAATGATTTATTTCAGTTTGTATTTCTTTCATCACATTCACAGTGGGTGAGAAGTTTACATACACTTTGTTAATATTTGGTATTATTGCCTTTAAATTGTATATACTTGGGTCAAAACATTTTGGGTAACCTTCCACAAGCTTCTCACGACAAGTTGCTGGAATTTTGGCCCATTCCTCCAGACAGAACTGGTGTAACGGAGTCAGATTTGTAGGCCTCCTTGCTCGCACATGCTTTTTCAGTTCTGCCCACAAATTTTCTATCGGACTGAGGTCAGGGGTTTGTGATGGCCACTCCAATACCTTGACTTTGTTGTCCTTAAGCCATTTTGCCACAACTCTGGAGGTATGCTTGGGGTCATTGTCCATTTGGAAGGTTATGTCGATATAGGACTCTTTTTACTGTGGATATAGATACTTGTCTATCTTTTTCCTCCAGCATCTTCACAAGTTCCTTTGCTGTTGTTCTGGGATTTACTTGCACTTTTCGCACCAAACTACGTTCATCTCTAGGAGACAGAATGCGTCTCCTTCCTGAGTGGTATGATGACTGCATGGTCCCATGGTGTTTATACTTGCGTACTATTGTTTGTACAGATGAACATACCTTCAGGCATTTGGAAATTGCTCCCAAAGATGAACCAGACTTGTGGAGGTCCAGGTTTTGACTGATTTCTTTTGATTTTCCCCTGATGTCAAGCAAAAAGGCACTGAGTTTGAAGGTAGGCCTTAAAATACATCCACAGGTACACCTCCAATTCAGTACAACTCCTATCAGAAGCTAATTGTCTAATTGTCTAAAGGCTTGAAATAATTTTCTGGAATTTTCCGGAATTTTCCAAGCTGCTTAAAGGCACAGTTAACTTAGTGTATGTAAACTTCTGACCCACTGGAATTGTGATATAGTCCATTAAAAGTGAAACAATCGGTAAGTCTGTAAACAACTGTTGGAAAAATTACTCGTGTCATGCACAAAGTAGATGTCCTAAACAACTTGCCAAAACTATAGTTTGCTAATATTAAATCTGTGGAGTTGTTAAAAAATTAGTTTTAATGACTTCAACCTAAGTGTATGTAAACTTCTGACTTCAACTGTAGGAAGCGACATGGGCGGGGTGGCAGCCTTCCCCTGGCCACAGGGAAGGGCATGCGTACAGTATATTAATTCAGTAAAACAGTTCTAATTGGCACTCAGCAATGAGACTGCTCGCAAATGCTGGTTTCCCAACCACAAGTCCAAACCTTAATGTGGCATGGTCATGTGTCGGTCTGCGGGAGAGGGATAGCGGTAAGGATCGTCACCTGGGTTATGATTACTCTAACACCTGTCTCTAATTATAGTGATGGCAGAGGGAGACCTGAAAAGGTATGCCAGAGCGTCAGAGCAGGGAGAGAGCACCAGGGACGAGCCGAGAGAAAGACCTGCAAAACAAAGAGCCCTGATTTCGAGTTGGCTATAAGCCGTAACTGTGAACATTAAAAAATTAAAGACTGACCTTGACTGTTTGCTGTCTCCTGACTCCTCCATTGCCAACGAACACAGAACCTTTTTACACTTAATTACAAGTGAGAAGGGAAAAGCTGACTCTAGATCAGTGGCTGCGGCTGAATTAATCTTACATCGTTTGAATGCCTGCGGCCAATCACTGTGTGCATGTGAAAGAAAAATTACTTCATTTCTGAAATAATTTTAGATTTTTAACAAATATTAAATTAAATAGTGTAATTCTTAAATTCGATTGTGGTAGCAAACAAACTCGTTGAAAAGTTTGTAAAATAATTTTTTTAATTAACCTACATCAGTTAACTTTGAAATAAACAGAGGGTTGTGCATAAAGTAAAATATCTATCTTGGGATTTAAGAATCGACATGGAGATCATTCAAATGAAAATCACGATCCATCAGAAAATCAATATTTTTCCCCAGCCCTGATCCATAGTGATTCTGTCACCAAGCATTTTCCCTGCATTTTTCTCCAACACAAAATTACTAATGAAATCAGAAAGTGGCGACAAGACAGTCTTTTTTTCTTGAAAGTAATTTCTTTACTCACTGAAAGTTGCATATGGACATATACATTCTAGAAGCAAGCTTCGAGAGGATAAAGACACAAACACACTTTCACGAGGTAAAGTTACTCCATGAATCGCTTCCTAAATCACTCTTTTACAATTGTTTATGCCCGCGTGGAACTCCTGTTGTTATTTTGGTGAGCTCCACGTGACAATCATGGGAATGAGAGAGTTGTGGTGAGCTGGTATGTTTGTCACCCTTCCACCATTTACCATCAAGTGTCATACCTCTGACTGAAGAGAGCCAGATCTCAGCAAAACAGTCTGCATGTCTGAGACCCTCGGCCAGGATTCACCTGATCTTTTGATCCAAAGTCAGTTTTTTAAAATAATCTTAAAATCCAAGATGGCAGCATGTTAATGTTTGTGTGTAAGACGGTCTTATTTGAGTTCTCCCTTTTGTGCCAAATAAGTGTGTTTTGTGGTATATGCTGTTTTTAAGGGGAATTTTTTTTAGATCCTTCTATGCTTTATGTTTCTGCGAGTTCGCACTAGCGCGTTTTGCATTATCGTTCACGTCACGGATATTATCTTCTATCAACATCAAATGTTTCGGATTTTGCTTGCGTTCAGTTTGTGGACATTGCTTTGGACATTTGCCGGTCCTTATGCTGGACTTCTTTGAGGCTGATTCTATGGGAGGATTGTATCTTGTTCCAAACTCACATTCCAAATTAACAGATGAGGGATTGTCCGGCTCATTTCGAGTCATAAGGATCTAATTCTTCTGTGTTGAAGGAAAGTGCTCTTACTTCTATACTGGCATCATCTTTCAGTGATTTAGTGTCAAGAAAGCTGCATAGATTGCTGTATTTCAGACTGTGATGTTTTTATTCACAGCATACTCTCTGAAGACGCAAACACCAAGCCGGCGTTTCTTTTCCTGTTTACACCGTGACCACAGAAAACATCTTGTCATGATTGGCTAGTGTGATCAGGAGGGCATTAACGCTGGGACTGTCTGATCTTAGAGAACAGTGCTGAAAAAAGAAAATGTCACGTCTGTTACTCCTGTTTTTATTAACAGGTCTGAGTTACTCTGAGAAAGAAACAAAAGAAGTGGTCTTATGATGACTTTATGCAATTATTTTGGCATATGGATGGCACGTCCTGGGATTCTAAACCAGCTGGGCACTCTTATTGGAATTTAATAGCCCATTATTGCCTACCTCATTCTCTCCAGTTGTATGATACAGATGGTTGTGTTTTAGCTTATTCTACTCATAACATATAGTGTTTCCAAGCTGTTAAAGCGAGTTCCACTATGTCAATTAAATCAGTTAAACTGCATTATATATTAGTTTTATTGTATTATTATTATCTGGGAATGTGCATCCAAATCCAGGCCCAATAAAATGTATAAGCACATCTGAGGACTTTAAATCTAGGCCTGGATTAGGTTTTATTCACCTAAATGTTCGTAGTTTGCTACCTAAACTGGACCCCGTCAGAATTTAGGCTCATTCGACAGATGCTGATTTTCTTATACTTTCTGAAGCTTGGTTAAATAAATCCATCTCAAAGAAGGATATTGCTATAAAGAGTTATACTGTCTTTAAATGTGACCACCCTAGGAAGGGTGGTGGTATTGCAATCTTTGTAAGAAATAACTTTAATTCCAGGGTAGTAGCTACATCATCAATTACCAAACAGTTTGAATTCTTAGATCTGAACAGAGATTTCAAAGGATGCAACTCTGACAGTGACTGACTAACCCCCTTCAGCAAGCTATGAATCTCTAACTTCTAACTCAACAACTATCATGGATATGATATAACTATGGATAGCATTTTTGGCCTGTGTCTTTCTGATAGTGGAGTCAAGAATATTGACCTTTATTGATGCGAGAGAGGCCTACAGATCCTTAGATGTTGTCCTTGGTTTTTTGTGACTTACTGGATGAGTCATTGCTGTGCTCTTGGAGGAATTTTGGAAGGTCAGCTACTTCTGGGAAGGTACACAACTGTGCCAAGTTTTCTCTATTTGAATATAATGGTTCTCACTGTGGTTCTTTGGAGTCCCAGAGCCTTTGAAATAGCTTTGTAACCCTTTCCAGACTGATGTATTTCAATCACCTTTTTCCTCATAATTTCTGGAATTTATTTTGACCTTGGCATAGTGTGCTACTGGGTGAGACCTTTTAGCCAAATTCATGCTGCTGAAAAAGTTATTTTTAGGTGTTGATTTGATTGAACAGGGCTGGCAGTAATCAGGCCTGATTGTGTCTAGTCCAGCTGAACCCCATTATGAATGCCGTTTCACAGATTTGGGGATTTAGTAACTACTTTTTCACACAGGCCCAGTTGGTATTGGATAACATTTTTGCTTCAATAAATAACATTATCATTTAAAACTGTATTTTGTGTTTACTCAGACTACCTTTGATTTATTTTAGAATTTGTTTGAATTTTTGAAAAACTTTAGTATGATATATTGCAAATAATTTTCATAGCACTGTATACTACAAAAAAGTTTTGGACACAGTCTACATAAAGGCTTTCACATTTGTATGACTTTTATGAAAAAACTAATGGTGAAACTTGGCTTTCACATATTGGTCTGAAACTGATATACAAGTTCCTCGTATCTTTTCAATTGTTTTTTTTTTTTTTTTTTTTTTTTTTTTTAACAAAATCATTGGTTTCTAATCATCTTTCATGCCGACAGGCCCCTTCCAAAGTCACAACTACTACAGATATTCAGTCAGGAGCAATGAGTGGTTGTATCGTTTCCTCTGAGAAAGTCTTTTCGCAAAGCCAAAAACAGATAATTTCAGAGTACTCCGTATAAAAAAAGAAGGCTGGGCATCGAAATGCTTCTTTTCTTAGACTACAAACTCATCAGACATGTTATGTTCTGTCTTCTGGTTTGTGTGCAGCTGTGTTGTGTTCTGTTGTTACAATCACTGTGGCTAGGCCTGTCGCGATTATAACCGTCTGATCACGGTCGTTTGGTCTAACCATGGTTATTTGAGACAACTGCGATTATTGGGCATGAAAATTCCAATCACATTTTAATGCCCACATAAGGGAATTTTAAGCGAATATACTGTATAAATGTGTGTCATTCAGTTGAACTCCGAGTCCAAGCACCACTGAGCCAACAAGCTCCAGCCCTGAAGAGCACGTGAAGCACTCTGATGCGTGCGCTGTCAGAAGAGGCTCGTGCCAAACTCCCACGAAAATATAAACGAAAGTATAAACTATGATAGTGAACGCAAAGCGCCTTCAGATCAAAAGATTTTTAAGATCATGAGAAACATTTCAGTCAAGTGTTTCAAAACTTTTGACTGGTAGTGTATATAAAAATGTTATATTTTTTTTTATTATAAAATAAGTTAAAAAACAAGTATAAATGTAAAGTTAACCAAAAAGGGACATAAACTGAGCAAAAAAAGAAACATCCTCTCACTTTCAACTGCTTTTATTTTCAGCAAACTTAACATGTGTAAATATTTGTATGAACATAACAAGATTCAACAACTAAGACATAAACTGAACAAGTTTCACAGACAAAAGTAACAGTCGGTACCTGGTGTGGCCACCAGCTGCATTAAATACTGCAATGCATCTCTTCCTCATGGATTGCACCAGATTTGCCAGTTCTTGCTGTGAGATGTTACCCCACTCTTCCACCAAGGCACTTGCAAATTCCCAGACATTTCTGGTGGGGAATGGCCCTAGCCCTACAGGTCCCAGACGTGCTCAATGAGATTGAGATACGGGCTCTTCGCTGGCTATGGCAGAACACTGATGTTCCTGTCTTGCAGGAAATCAAGCACAGAATGAGTAGTATGGCTGGTGGCATTGTCATGCTGGAGGGTCATGTCAGGATCAGCCTGCAGGAAGGGTACCACATGAGGGAGGAGGATGTCTTCCCTGTAACGCACAGCGTTGAGATTGCCTGCAATGACAACAAGCTCAGTCCAATGATGCTGTGACACACCGAACCAGACCATGACGGACCCTCCACCTCCAAATCAATCCCGCTCCAGAGTACAGGCCTCGACGACAGTCCGACCATCACCCTTGGTGAGACAAAATCGCGACTCGTCAGTGTAGAGCACTTTTCGCCCATCCTGACTGGTCCAGCAAAAGTGGGTCTGTGCCCATAGGCGACATCGTTGCCGTTGATGTCTGGTAAGGACCTTCCTTACAACAGGCCTACATGCCCTCAGTCCAGCCTCTCTCTTTGCCTATTGCAGACAGTCTGAGCACTGGAGGGATTGTGCAGTTGTTGTTGCAATCCTGTACCTGTCTCACAGGTGTGATATTAGGATGTACCGATCCTATGCAGGTGTTGTTACCCATGGTCTGCCACTGTGAGCACAATCAGCTGTCCTTCCTGTCTCCCTGTAGCGCTGTCTTAGGCGTCTCACAGTACGGACATTGCAATTTATTGCCCTGCCCACATCTGCAGTCATCATGCCTCCATGCAGCATGCCTAAGGCACGTTCACGCAGATGAGTAAGGACCCTGGGCATCTTTTTTTTGGTGTTTTTCAGAGTCAGTAGAAAGGTCTCTTTAGTGCCCTAAGTTTTTATAACTGTGACCTTAATTGCCTACCGTCTGTAAGCTGTTAGTGTCTTAATGACCGTTCCACAGGTGCATGTTCATTAATTGTTTATGGTTCATTGAACAAGCATGGAAAACATTGTTTAAACCCTTTACAATAAAGATCTGTGAGGTTATTTGTATTTTTACAAAATTATCTTTAAAATACAGTGTCCTGAAAAGGGACGTTTCTTTACATTATTTTTCATGTCATTCATACGTTTTTAAAGCCATAAAAGGAAATCATAGTTTATTACTACTTTATTACTTGATTTTTATATTTGAAGTTAAATATGTAAAAATGACTTTTAAAGGTGTATGAAGCACACAAGCAGGAAAAAAGCACACCTTAAAAAATATGACAATTTATGACAATTACACATGAAAGCCCTTATAGAGACAATTAACTGTCATATTCACAATTATTTTTGACAATTAATCATCAGCCAAATATCATAATCATGACAGCCCTAGCTGTGGTGGACCTGTTTTTAGATAAAACGAATTTTCGCTTAAACACCCCTCTCGCAGCTGACTGTTGCTCTCATGAACGCGCAGAGGAAAGCAACAGTAGGTCAACAGTCTCACTAAATAATACATTAGATTTTGGTTTGTTTCTCACCAAACCTCATCGTATGGTTTCATAAAAATCATGAGTCTCATGGAATAATTTATTAGACTTCTGACTTATACTTTTGCGCCCTTTTGAAGCTTCAAGAGGTAGTCACCATAAACTGCCATTGTATAACATCACTGAGCACAATATGTTTTCACAATGTCTCACTTTGTTAACCCTTGTGTGACCTTCGGGACATTTTTGCCTTTTTCAATTTTACCAAAGGTGTGTATTTTGATATTTCAACCTCAGTTCTCATAATACATCTATAATACACTGTGTACACAAAACAGTTACACTCAGGACCTTCAGGACAAAAAAGTCCCCATTAAAACTGCAATATTTGATCCCAGTACCATTAAAGCATAAAATCATGAATTCTATAATATTATGCTTTCATTCCGGAGCCCTGGCTTCAATTAAAAAAAATTTTTTTTATATTTTCTGCCAGATGGCTCCATTTTTCTCTTGTTTAGCCTATGGAGCAAATACATAATTTTTTCCCATTTTCTGTCTGCTGTATTATAGAGCACTGCAGGCCAGTTGAATAAATGATGCAGATAAACTTGTGTGGGTGTGTTGGTATGGATGTCAGAGTGTGTTTTGTATGTGTGTACTGAGAAATGTGTGTGTGTGTGTGTGTGTGTGTGTGTGTGTGTAAAAAACAACAGTGGCATTATATAAACAAACTGGCATTTAATGGGTTAAAATCCTGAAAATGAATGAATATTTGGTAGTTATGATCGGGACTGATGTTGGTTAAAAAAAAAATTAACTAATTGAAAGTGGAAAATAATATTAATATATAATATTATTATGTCAGTTTTTTAACGTGGACATTTTTGTCCTCTAAGACCTCGGGGTAACTTTTTTTTATTGACGCACAAGGGTTAAGTAAAAGAAAGTCATATGGGTTATAACAACACAATATATAAGAGTTATAACAACACTGAGGTGAGTAAACAATGACTGAATTTAAATTTTTGGGTAACCAATCCCTTTAAAGATGCACGCAAACTTAATATATGCAAATGCTACTCTGTACAGGTAAAGACATAAAACATGTTACTGTATTTGGCCTATGTATTTGTTAACCAGAAGTCATTGAGCTCAAAATAATGGTTTAATTTCTCTATTGAAATATTACTTTTATAAGTTTCTCAGGTTCAATATCTGCCGTGGTATATTCCCTCCACTGTAAATGTGCTGTTAACTGCTTTATTTTGCATAGATTTAACTCTGCTGTATGCTGTTAGTTCACTACATTAACAGTGTTCAGAGAATATGAGAAATAAAAGTTAAACTGGATTTTTTTTTTTTTTATTTACTGTATTGTCATTTTTCGCATTCATATCATATTCATAAATCAAGAATGGTTTCTGACCTTTCTTTAAAATACCTGCTGCATTTTCAGTGATTGAGAGTGCTAGTGTTTTAAGTTAAAGATTAAATGTATTGTATGTCAGTATTTATACAGGTGTAAAGAGATATATATATTAATATAGGACCAAGACGGCAACAGAAGAACAGTTAGGCTACAAAAGGCAGAAACAGCTAAGTAAATGTTAGCTTGCCATTAGTCTGTACTGTAGCTTTTAGCTGGCTATCAATCTTTATTACTCCATTTATGTAACACCAGAGAAGATATTCTACAGATTGTGGTCAGAATACACTAAGCTGAAAGTTTTTTTCTATTTCTCATAGCTAACTACAGTACGTAGCCCTTCTTTTCTTATCAAGCGCTCTGAACTCTATTCTTTTGTTTCACCCGTTGGCCAAATTAAAGATACTATATGACACAACTGGTTACCAATTAAAAATCAAAACATCTGTCCAGTTCATTTGGTATAAAAACTTGATAGTTTATACTATCTCCTTGATCATTTCGCCCTTCAATCCTGAGTGTTTCACCGGAGCAGGACACCATACCGGCACTTATACAAGCATTTATCCTGATCAGCCACAACATTAAAACCACTGACAGGTGAAGTGTATAACATTTATTATCTCGTTACAATGGCAGCTGTCAAGGGGTGGGATATATTAGGCAGCAAGTGAACAGTCAGTTCTTGAATTTCATTTGTTGGAAGCAGGAAAAATGGGCAACCGTAAGGATCTAAGCGACTTTGACAAGGTCCAAATTGTGATGACTAAACGACTGGGTAAGAGCATCTCCAAAACGGCAGGTCTTGTGGGGTGTTCTCGGTATGCAGTGGTTAGTACATACCAAAAGTGGTGCAAGGAAGGACAACCGATGAACCGGCAACAGGGTCATGGGTGCCAAAGGGTCATGGGTGCCAAAGGCTCATTGATTCGAGTGGGGAGCAAAGGCTAGCCCATCTGGTCTGATCCCACAGAAGAGCTACCGTAGCACAAATTGCTGAAAAACATAATGCTGGCCATGGTAAAACGGTGTCAGAACACACAGTGCATCACAGCTTGCTGTGTATGGGGTTGTGTAGCCGCAGACCAGTCAGAGTGCCCATGATGACCCCTGTCCACCGCCGAAATCACCTACAATGGGTACATGAGCATCAGAGCTGGACCATGAAGCAATGGCAGAAGGTGGCCTGGTTCGATGAATCACATTTTCTTTTAGATCATGTGGACAGCCAGGTGCATATGTGATGTTTACCTGGGGAAGAGATGGCAGCAGGATGCACCATGGGAAGAAGGCAGGCCGGCGGAGGCAGTGTGATGCTCTGGAATATTCTGCTGGAAAACCTTAAGTCCTGGCATTCATGTGGATGTTACTTTGACCCATACCACCTACCTACAAATTGTTGCAGACCACATACACCCCTTCCTTTGCAATGGTATTCCCTGATGGCAGTGGCCTCTTTTATCAGGATAATGCGCCCTGCAACACTGCAAAAATTGTTCAGGAATGGTTTGAGGAACATGACAAAGTGTTCAAGGTGTTGAATTGGCCTCCAAATTCCCCAGATCTCAATCCGATTGAGCATCTATGGGATGTGCTGGACCAACAAGTCCGATCTATGGAGGACCCACCTCGCAACTTACAGGACTTAAAGTATCTGCTGCTACCGTCTTGGTGCCAGATACCACAGGACACCTTCAGAGGTCTTGTGGAGTCCATGCCTTGACGGGTCAGAGCTGTTTTGGCGGCAGAGGGGGACGTACACTATATTAGGCAGGTGGTTTTAATGTTGTGGCTGATCAGTGTATGCGCTGCCCTATGAACGCACACAAAGACTGATAGGCAGAAAATTATCTGATTGGCTAAACAAGCGATCTGACCGCTGTCCTCTGACATCGTTTCCCCTGATGTTTACCCAGCCTATGGCTGTTACAGAGACAGGTGTGATATTTCATGGCACCTATTTCCCTGATATCTGACAGGTAGGTATAAGGCGTTTTCTGCACGTAATTTAATAAAAAATATTCACATAAAGCAGCTTTAAATTTGGGTCTGTTCCTCACACAAAGCTATCATATGGCTTCAGGAGGTTTGGAATAAAGTGAATATGTCATATGAACCACTTTTATGCTGTTTTTTTTTTTTTTTTTCATTTTGCAGATGGACAGATTTGGCCTCTATGACTGATGTTGTATGAAAAAGCAATGCATATGGATTTTTCAAAATGTCTCCTTTTGTGTTCCCCAGAATAAAACAATAGCATTGGTTTGAAATGTGAGGGTTCGCCCTAATAATATAATAAGGACAAAATTTTCATTTTAAGGGAAATTCTCACTTTTATTTAGGAGTGTGTAAATTTAAAATGAAAAAAAAAAAAAAAAAAAAAAAAACGAAATCTGAATACTTTTAACTAAATGTAGAAGATTAGGGTACAAGGGGGCTAAAGGCCCCATGGGGTAAAAGGCTCAATTTTATTTTTTCCCAAAACACTAAACAGCATCAAAAACTACCACAGCACTTTCCTAAACACCTGTTTGTCACTATGCACAGCAAAATGTTCCTGTTCCATGAGATCATTATGTGTAATGTCTAAAGTTTGATTTTAAGGTCATTTGATCTAATATTTAATCATTTTAAAAATGTAAATTTATGTAGCTAATGAATGTCCTAGAAATGTTCACATTTATTTTGAGACAAAATGCTTATTTGTCATTTTCAATTTTGTTCGATCGATCGATCGATAGATACTGTATATAAAACTGTCCTATAAGTGAAAGCCTTATTCCAAAATGGATTAAATTCATTATTTTCCTCAAAATTCTACAAACAATACCCCATAATGACAATGTGAAAGAAGTTTGTTTGAAATCTTTGCAAATTTATTTAAAAAAAAAAAAAAAAAGAAAAAAAGAAAAGAAAAAAAATTAAAAAAATCACATGTACATAAGTATTCACAGCCTTTGCCATGACACTCAAAATTGAGCTCAGGTGCATCCTGTTTCCACTGATCATCTTTGAGATGTTTCTACAACTTGATTGGAGTCCACCTGTGGTAAATTCAGTTGAATGGACATGATTTGGAAAGGCACACACCTGTCTATATAAGGTCCCACAGTTAACAGTGCATGTCAGAGCACAAACCAAGCCATGAACCCCAAGGAATTGTCTGTAGACCTCCGAGACAGTATTGTATCAAGGCACAGATCTGGGGAAGGGTACAGAAACATTTCTGCAGCACTGAAGGTCCCCATCATCTGTAAATGGAAGAAGTTTGGAACCACCAGACTCTTCCTAGAGCTGGCCACCTGGCCAAACTGAGCGATCGGGGGAGAAGGGCCTTAGTCAGGGAGGTGACCAAGAACCCGATGGTCACTCTGACAGAGCTCCAGCGTTTCTCTGTGGAGAGAGGAGAACCTTCCAGTAGAACAACCATCTCTGCAGCACTCCACCAATCAGGCCTGTATGGTAGAGTGGCCAGACGGAAGCCACTCCTCAGTAAAAGGCACATGACAGTAAGCCTGGAGTTTGCCAAAAGGCACCTGAAGGACTCTCAGACCATGAGAAACAAAATTCTCTGGTCTGATGAATCAAAGATTGAACTCTTTGGCCTGAATGGCAAGCGTCATGTCTGGAGGAAACCAGGCACCGCTCATCACCTGGCCAATACCATCCCTACAGTGAAGCATGGTGGTGGCAGCATCATGCTGTGGGGATGTTTTTCAGCGGCAGGAACTGGAAGGCTAGTCAGGATCGAGGGAAAGATGAATGCAGCAATGTACAGAGACATCCTTGATGAAAACCTGCTCCAGAGCGCTCTGGACCTCAGACTGGGGTGAAGGTTCATCTTCCAACAGGACAACGACCCTAAGCACACAGCCAAGATAACAAAGGAGTGGCTACGGGACAACTCTGTGAATGTCCTTGAGTGGCCCAGCCAGAGCCCAGAATTGAACCCTATTGAACATCTCTGGAGAGATCTGAAAATGGCTGTGCACCGACGCTCCCCATCCAACCTGATGGAGCTTGAGAGGTCCTGCAAAGAAGAATGGGAGAAACTGCCCAAAAATAGGTGTGCCAAGCTTGTAGCATCATACTCAAAAAGACTTGAGGCTGTAATTGGTGCCAAAGGTGCTTCAACAAAGTACTGAGCAAAGGCTGTGAATACTTATGTACGTGTTTGTTTGTTTTTTTTTTTTGTTTTTTTTTTATAAATTTGCAAAGATTTCAAACAAACTTCTTTCACGTTGTCATTATGGGGTATTGTTTGTAGAATTTTGAGGAAAATAATTAATTTAATCCATTTTGGAATAAGGCTGTAACATAACAAAATGTGGAAAAAGTGAAGCGCTGTGAATACTTTCCGAATGCACTATATATCTATATTATCAAATATATAATTTATCATTATATTAAACAGGATAGGACTACATACACTTCCTTGAGGGGTCCCATTAAATATTATATATTTTTGATAAAGAGGTTCCCACTATTACTTGTAAGGTTCTATTAAATAGGAAATTTCTGATCCAATTCTACATTCTCCCTTTAATATTCATTTGATCAATCTTGATTAAAAGCCCCTTCTTCCACATCATATCATATGCTTTCTCTACATCCAAAAACACTCCCATCAAATCCTCCTTGTTTGCCTGAGCTTTTCTTATATCTGTTTCCAGATTTAATATCGCATCCATAGTGCTTCTACCTTTTCTAAAACCACTCTGATAATTACTTACTAGACCCTTTAATTTGTTGGGCCTCATGTATTCAGATAGAAGACAAAGGCAGGTCTAACACAGTCGTAAAAACCTAACTCAAGCCCCCACATTCCAAGTCGTAAATTATACTGATAAAAATCGCACCAAAATCAAACAAAGGGAGTCCAAAACAGACTACAAATCCCATGAAGCCTTGCTCACTAAAGGATCGAACTCTCAACTCCTATTGGATGAGGCACACAACAGAACGCACCTCAAACCATGACATCATCAGGAGTTGAAATACCTCTGAAATACTTTCGGGAGTTGCTTCCAGCAACTTTGTTCACCGAGTATAGACGTAGTTTATCGCTGCTCTCATGTGCAACCTCGTTGCACAAGGAAGTAACGTCCGACTTGAAACTGTGGCCATACAATCTCCATCTCGCTGGACGAGTTGAGATTACTCTGTGTTCAACCAAACACTCTAACGGATCCAAAGGAGACCGCCGAGCAATCCGCATCTTCATCCGTTTGCCTACAGAAGTGAAGAGATTAAAGATTTCTCTTCCATCTTCAATCAAGTCGACATTTCTGAGTTCTCCGCCAGCCCGCCGAGAATCCGCCCGCCGACCGAGCGAGGAAACGGCCTCCCATCATCACCCGAGCCTCAAGGAACCGGGTCAGAGTTAAAGGACGGAGGAACACACATTCTACCCGTGTCCTCATGCGATTCAAGTAAGAGGTTTACGTCTGGGCAGAGATAGAATATTATAGTGTGTTATTCTTGTGTTTCAAGGTTTTATTCTTGTACAGTTTACAGACCGCCATGTCCGCTCATTATTAATACTCAGGGTATTATCACAAATTTGTTTTGCTGTATTGTGGTCCAACCAAATTGGATTGTTGTGCAATTTCGCCATCGCGGGTGAGACAGCAACTGAGTTCATCCATTAAAGAGTCAAATAACGCGGGACTGTTTACGAGCAGTCCACCGAGTGATAAACTAACAGCTGCTTTCTCTCCCACTATTGCGAAATCGGCTTTAGGGCTGTCACTTAATTCTCTCTCTCTCGTACTAACCACACACCCACACACACACACACACCTTATGTGTTATAGGATTATTTTTATTTCCATATCTAATCATATTACTGTTTAGTTTGTAGTTGTAAGTCGGAAGTTTATTGACTGCATTGTATTAATCATTAATTGATATTGCTGCATAAATAAACTTTGTTTATATTACAAAGAGAAGTGTTTTGGTTTGTTTTGCATACGCCTGTGTCATGCTGACGGGATGTCAGTGCTCAGATTCAAACCTTCATTCATTGTTTTTTTTCCCGAAAATCAATATTCTTCGGATGTCGAATTTCCTAAGAAAATAATCTAATATTGAGACTGTTTTACTATTTGGTTATTAGTCCCTGATTCCAGGGTGGTGCCCCGTCAATGTTAATCCTTATTAATATTCTATTGATTTTTGATAATTGATAATTATCTTTGATGATTGTTGAATCTGAATGATCAATAAGCTAGTGTTAATTTTAATTAATGTTTCATCGATGTTAACAATTAATGATTATCTTTGATAATTGTTGATTTAAAGGATTAAAAAAAGCTAACATTGATTCTCATCAATGTTCTATTGATTTTAATAATTAATAATTATCTTTGATAATTATTAATTATTGCTAATAACCAAACTTGCTCCTAAACATAGCACATTACATTTACTGGAGCCCCATATGAGGTTTTAATGAGTTAGATTCAATTGATTAATTTAAATATTAATTAATAACTACAGAAATAATTATTAATTATTAATAATTATTAATTATTTCTGATAGTAACACTGATCTAAACAACCAGTAAAGCCCTACAAATTCAATAACGTAACTCAATCTAGCCATAACCATTCTTTCCACAAGTTTGCATAGATTTGATGTTAAAGCAATAGGTCTATAACTCGTTGGTTGTGACAGGTCCTTTCCTGGTTTTCCTATAGGTATAATTACTCCATGCTTTCATGTTATAGGGAGCTTACCCTGCTTATATTCAATGCTTGATCTGTTAAATGTTTTATCATTCATAACATATCTCGTCTTTGCCTGGAGAAGTATTTCTTACCCCATCTAGTGCCTGCTTCATTTCATATAACAAAAATTCCTCATCCAAGGTACTACCATTGGGAACTCTGTCTTTGGAAATATCTGGATTTTCTCTTATCTTTTCTCTATTCTTCTCATGTTTTCTGAAACATTCTGATTGCTATGTATTTTCAAAAACAATTTTTGCTAATACTTCAGCCTTATCTTGATTATTTATGATTTGTTTTTTTTTCCTTCTAATATTACCGGAATATTTCTACTAGACTGAATAGACTTCCTTATCATTCCCCATAATTCATTTATGTCTGTTTCCTTTCCAATATTTTCACAAAAATCCCTCCATTACCTCTTTTTTGCCATCCGGATTGTTTTCCTAACTACTGCTTGATTTCTTTTATACTCAATATAATCTTCATATTCCATTGACCTTTTAACTTTTCTTAGTTTTCGATTTCTTTGTTTTATTATCTTGCTACAGTCTTCTGTCCACCAAGGGACTGCTTTTTTCCTCCTTACACACTTGCTTTTGCCAATTAATTAAATTGCTATATCTCTAATAACTTTACATATCTCATTATTTAATTTGTCTACATTTTCTGTACTAGTATCTATTCCTAGTAGTCCTAATTCACTTATTTATTTAAAATGATTCCAATCTACTGATTTAAACTTCCACTTTAAATTATCTTCTATCTCAACTTCTACCATTTCAATCCCTATTTTACAACTTATTGGGTAGTGATCACTTCCATGAGTACTTTCATCTATCACCTTCCAAACACTTTTACTTGCCAGACTCCTGGAGGTGAGTGTCAAATCAATTGCTGTATTATTTCCATTCAATACATCCAATCTTGTAATACTACCATCATTTAAATATATTAGCTCCAGACTGTCCAAAAATTCTTCCACCACATTCCCATTATGATTTGTATTCCTACAAACCCATAGTGAATTATGAGCATTGAAATCTCCACACCACACAAATTTTTGATCTCCTACTCCAGCTACCTTTTCCAACACCTCACTACTTAACCTATTACATGGATTATAATAATTTATTATTTTAATACTTTGTGCTCCTTCCCATATTTCTATCACCACTGATTCATATGTTTTATTTACATCTATTATTCTATATCCTGTTTCATTCTTAAATGTTGCGACCCCTCCACCATTTCCTATATATCTATCTCTTCTTATAGTTGTATAACAATGTATACTGAATTTTAAATTAGGTTTAAGCCATGTTTCCTGAATACATATTATATGTGGTTTATTATCTAAATTATCTATACATTTCTTGAATTCTAATCCATTTGATATTAAGCTTCTTGCATTCCATTGTATTATTAGTAGTACCATTATGTGCCACCACCTGTTGGCTGAGAATATTGCATCTTTATCTTCTCATTTACTTGCTCCTTTAAGATTCCATCAAAACCCAAATATCTTTCTGCTGCTTATTATGATTATTATCCTAATCCTCTCCGTCCTGCTTTCTGTTTGAGCTGAGCAATTTATTACTTCTGCCATAAATGCTACAAAAGACACTTCATCAACAGTCAATATACTTTTATTCGTTTCATCTCCATTCCTACTTATGTTCTCTAATTTTTCTCTTTTCTCTGTATTTTGATGATCCACCCATTTTACTGCTTCTGCATATGTAAGCCCATTCATTATCTTGACACTTTGCACTTTTGCTGCTTCTTTCCTTACCTAACATCCACCATAACCAGCACTATGGTTCCCACCACAATTACAGCATTTTGCTTCTACACCTTGTCCACATTTCCCATACTCGTGTTCTCCACATCTGGCGCATCTTTCCTTTCCCTTGCACACAGCAGCCACATGTCCAAACTTTTGACATTTAAAGCACCTAATAGGTGGAGGAATGCAAGTTCTTACCATATAGCTGATGAATCTCAAAAACACTCTTTCAGACATTGTTTCCTCTTCAAAATGTACCATCACTGAAAAGCTATCTTTTTTTTTTTCTCAGTTTTTTACAAATTTCAACCTTCTTACCTCCATCACTTTTGCTCCTGTCTGATTTTTTTTTTATTGTTTCTTCCGACATTGCTGTCGGAACTCCTGTAATCACTCCTTTTGTCCATTTCTTTTCATCTAATATTGAACGAAACTTTTTTGTCCTGCCAACGATTTTAGTCCTACTGCTGTTTTTTGTTGTTTACTATCTTTACAAAATAGTAAAAGATTTCCATTTCTCAGCATTTTCACAACTTCAATTTTAACTATTGATTCCTTCAACGCCTTTGTTATTTTTATTGGGTTCACTGTACTCGTGTTTTCTGATATAAATTTTATCAATACCTTATACTCATCTTTTTTCTTCTGTTGTTTTTTTCTGTCCTAGTCCGACCCTGATTATTTCCTCTAACCCAATCCAAGAGCTATTACTAATATTTTCCTATATCCACTCCCTTCATCTCTTGATCTTCTCCCGATTCTAAATTCACTACCTATCATCTCTACTCCATTCACAACCCAATGTTGCCAACCCCCGGCTCGGATTGTCAACCCTCTCTTTCACTCGCCTTGCCGACACTGCCATGCACGCTGTTCCAAACAGGAAGTTACTTCCGCCTGCTCGAGAGCGCGCGCTCGTAGTGTACACAACTTATCATACAAAATGGGAGCGTTATGATTGTTATGATCGCGTCGCGATCCTCGCTTGTCGTGTACAGTAGATGAGGTGTAAACAGTCACATCCTGTGTCTCAATCAGCTCCCTTGCTCCCTATGTCGTGAATCAGTATTTCGTGAACACGAATTCGGGCACTGGTAAGGGTACTGATCCACTGAACATTGAGACTCAATCATGAGCAACGATGCACCCTGGTTTTTATGGCGCATTGTGGGATTTTTTAGGGAGCAAACGTTTCAGTGCACTGGAACGAGTTTGCTATTGAGACAGCCCTAAAAATGGCTGACTCACTGATCAGTGCCCTGACAACTGAACTAGGGAACTGATTGAGACGCAACCTAAAACTAATTCAGCCACGTAACACAGTCCATATTAGTGGTATAAATGGCTACAGAAGAGTGTCTTCTGGATTACTAATGAAACTCAAAGCAGAAACAGTCAGTGTGATTCTTATACTTGTCAATGTTCTGATAGCAGTCAAAATGGATCAGAGGTTTGTAAGTAATAATATGGTACCTGAATGTGTGAGAGTCCTCCGTCCGCCGCCTGCGCGGAGCTGTCAAACATTCGGTCCAGATACACGGACCATAAACCAACATTGGGCAAGAACAGAAAGGCCACAATGAGCAGCACTGCGATCTGCAGTAATCTCTTCTGTTTCCGTCGCATCTTCGGCTTTTTCTCTCTCTTTAATGTGCCTACTGTCTTATTTTAATAAACCAACAGAAACTACAGCAAGTGACTGCAACTTGACTAACTCTGCGTTGTCATATCAGAACTTCCGCTATCATGGAATAAACCACTTCATTTTCAACGCCGCGGGGGGGGGGGGGGGGGGGGTCCTAAAAGACCGGTTTCTGCTTAAAAGTAAGTATGAATTAAATTAAATATATAATGGATATTTGTGGATAATCTTAATAGAATTTTTAATAAAATGCAATAATATTTATGAAATTATGCTTAAGTCTCTATACTTTATCAAACTGGCGTTCAGCACAACCCTATGTTAGGTCAGAATGGAATAAAGTTCCGACTGCACACAGGTTGAACATGGTCTGTTTTTATGAATGACAGCAGCAGTTATCTCCGGGTTTGTCCACATTTAGTAGGGCAGACCGTCGAGCACAGTTGTAACACTTTTTGCTATACTACACAAAAACTGACCAGAAAAAAAAAAAAAAAAAACATGACTTTCATGATCACTGGTAAGAAACTAATGTAAGCCAGCTACCTGGTTAGATGGTGTTTGTTCGTTGTCATGCATTAAATTACAACAATTAGTTACCTAACGTTTTGGCAGTTGTGTTCTATTTTTAGAGGTACATGTTTTCTTGTTGGGTACGTTAAGTTATTGTTTTGTTATTTTTATTTTTTTTATTATTATTATTTTATTTATTTATTGTAAATTTGATGTGTAGTGTGTGTGTGTGTGTGTGTGTGTGTGTGTGTGTGTGTGTGTGCGTTTGTGTGTCAAGTTTATTACCTTAAACTGAAACTAAAACGAATACTAAATGTAAAAAAAAAAAAAAAAAAAAAAAATCTAAACATTTTCGTAAATGAAATAAAATAAAAATAAACTTAATTGGAAAAACTGAAACTAAACTAAAACACATTTTCATGGCTCTGAAAAAAATAACCTAAAATAAAATAAAAATAATCTTAAGAAATATTTAGTTTTCGTTTTTGTTGCGATAGCGGGTTTAAAGGTTTTAAAACCTATCACCTTAACATGAAGATGCCACTAGGCGGCGATAGCACTAGCAGATGGCCTATTGCCCTCATTACATTAGTAAAGACAGAGCGGGAGGGAATCACATTATGGAGAGAAACAAAGCAGGTAGAAAACTAGGGTGAGCGGAAGTCGGTTCCGGTTTTATGAGGTGTGTCCTGGTGTCCTGTCCTCCTAAAAAATTTAATTATGTCCCGATTTCAGCTGTTAGGCTCACTGATTTATTTATTTTTTTCTTTTAAATTAAATATCCTCAACATCCTTCTTGGTATCGTGTCTGGTATCGATTGCAGGGAAGGGAAGATATTTTATTGCACTGCAGATGATTTGATGATACTTTTATTCTAGTTTTGCAGCAATCCGCTCAGAATCTATCTGGTTATCATGACAATGACTCATGCGCTTGGCACTCTCTCAAAGGCTGCGTCCGAAACCAAAGGTAGCTGTCTTGCTGCCTCGCTGCCCTATCAGTCAGTGACTCAACAGACACCGTTTGTGTACGAAGTCACCTCCAGAAACTGGTTTTGGACAGGCGACTGAGGCAGTGTAAGGTCACCTCATAGCTGGTATACCAGCAACTGATTAACGCCATCTGGTGCCCACTAAAGGTAACGCGTCTGCTTCATTCATCCTACCGATCCAAAATGGTCTAAAAATCTAGAACAAAATCAAGAGAGTTTTGGCGATAACAAGTATATATTTCATAACTGCAATATTAATTTCAATCTAGAAATGAAATCAAAAGTTGGAAAAAAACTTACATTATACACAAATTGGCTATCAACTTCAGCTCAACCTCTGTGGATCCGCGCACACAGGATTGTGGGATTTCATAGGCAGCGAAGAATACATCTATGCTGCCTTCAAAAATCGATCAAATGAAGGTATCTCATTAGACAGGATGCAACACAAACATTGGATTCGGATGTGCCTTGATCCCTTCCTACCTCCGTATACAGCCAACGAAGGAAGCATTTTCCTGGTTTCGGATGCAGCCAAAGTCTTTCTAGCAAGTTAGTCCACTGTCAGCCATCTTTGGAACGCTCTTGGAAGGCTATTTCCTATCTACTTGAATGGAGAGAGACTGAAATCTAAAAAATAGTTGGTCAAGATTATGATCAAAGAACGTATTTCACATCAGCAATAAAATCTGACAACATTGGAATTATAAATTGTGATTCTTTACCTCATATTACACTAGAAAACACAATTTTCCCGGCTTTTATAGCTAATGCGCATGCGTGTTCTCGAGTGGATTGACAGGTGATGTCTGTATCTAAAAGGTCATGTCTGTATCTTTTTTACCTGTTGAGTGCTCAGAGCTCCTTGGTTGGGCATTCCAATTTCTTCCATTCATTTTAATAGAAGTGGCCCATCTCTCCTAAAAAAATAGTCTCTGGTTCTCTGCTGCTCTCTCATCTCTCAACTCAAATTTGAAATGCCTAAATGAAAATGCACATTCTACAAGCTGAAAGAAGCCGATCTATTTCTTTGCACAACATGTGAAAATGGAGATTTGATCAAAAATGACTTTTTTCAAATAGTGATGGTTCTGTTTTTTACATCAGTAATGTCCTGACTATACTTTGTATATCAGTTGAATGCCACTTTGGTGAATTAAAGTACCAATTTCCTTCTGAAATAGCACAATCTGTACATTATTCCGAACTTTTGGCCGCCAGTGTGTGTGTGTATATATATATATATATATATATATATATATTAGGGATGCACCGATACCACTTTTTCTCTTCCGATCCAATTCAGATATCGGAAATCTCAGTATCGGTCTATACCGATCCCAAGCCGATACCAGTGTTGTTTTTTTGCATAATCAGTTTAGAATATCTTTACATTATTGTGTGGAACTAATTTGGGAGTACTCTTTAATATGTAAAGAAACAAACCTCTAACTACACATTATTTCAATATAAATGTATAGCTTATTAAGAAACACTTTATTATTAACTAGTATACTGGATATATACTAGTTAAATTAACAGTAATTCCAGTCTTCAAGTCTTCAGTAGAAAAGAAATCAGTGTTTTATTTTTTCCTTTTTTTTTTTTTCTTTTTTTTTTCTTTTTTTTATGTTTCTACTTGCATCTGGACTTTAAAGGATTCAGATCGCTTTTTTGTTCAATTTACTTTTCATTCACACAGCTATTTTTCGGAACCCATTCAACTTAAATATTGTTATAAATTGTAAACAAATACTAATGATGACAATAATAATAATAATAATACATTATTAATATTATTATTATTGACTTTTAATTTTAATTTTAAATACAACAGTAATATATTTAAATCGTGCACTTTTTAAACCCTCACGCTTTTATTTTGACATTCCAAACTCTCCAGGAATTCCTGTATGTGTCCGTTTGTAGGCAAGTTCACAGTAGTTTAATTCGCTTCTTATTCAAATTCTGGTAAAATGCACCTCCGGTGCCATTCCTAATACATATTATAAGTGAAACGAACTATTGAGCATCTACATCTGAGATGCTGTTCTTGAGTAGCGCTCAAATATTGCACACTGCTGTGAAGGCTAAAAATAGCCACGAGTGCATCACCAGCCTTGCATGAGTTTGTGTCAACAGAGCAGCACCATTCACTAATGCGCTGGTGCTGCGCTTACTATATATTTACTTATTAAACACAGCCTTTTGTGATTCACGGAGCTATCGCACGTCTTCAAGTGGCTTTGAATAAAATGCACGAGTCATATGAATTGCTGTAATGGTGTTTTTATGGTTCTTTTATGTCATTTTTGGAGCTTGACAGTAACAAACATGACTAACACACAGTATCGAATTTGGATCGGGCTCGTGGGCCGATTCCCGATCCGTCTAAAAGCTTATCAGAGCCTATACCGATCCAGGTATCGGATCGGTGCATCCCTAATATATATATATATATATATATATATATATATATATATATATATATATATATATATATATATGTATATATATGTATATATACCCTCCAGGTGTCCCAGTTTGATACTTTCAAAATCTGATCACCCTATAGAAAATGAGGGGTGTTTGAAAATGTAAAAATGCAGAAAGTTTTTTGTGAGGTTTAGAGATAAGGTTAGGGGATAGAATAGTTTGTACATTATAAAAATCATTATGTCTATGGAGAGTCCTCATAAGGATAGTTGCACCAACGTGTGTGTCTTTAATGATTTTTGTTTTTCTTATAATTATATGGAGATATGCCATTCCATTTATTTTCATTTAATAAAATCTTGATATTGCCAATATTAACATTTCATTTAAAATAACAGTTCATAGCATAGCCTACCATTGTACTTGGACCAGACCCAGCTAACACATATTTAATCTAAGGCATTAAAGGTGTACTCAGCGGTTCCTGAGAAACACTGTTGATATTGAGCTCAACTGCCAAAACAAACACACCCCTCCCTTCAGTGCTCCTTTGGAAGCTCCGCCCCCTCAATTAAAAAATGTGTGTGAGAATGTTTGTGTGTGTGTGTGTGTGTGTGTGTGTGTGTGTGTGTGTGTGTGGTTAGTACGAGAGAGAGAGAGAATTAAGTGATGGCACCAAAGCCGGTTTCGCGATCGTGGGAGAGAAAGCAGCTGTTAGTTTATCACTCAGAGATGCGGTGGACGGCTCGTAAACTGTCCTGCGGTCTTTGATTCTTTAATGGATAAATTTAGTGTGCCGGTCTCACCCGCGATGGCAGAAATACACAATAGTCCAATGTGGTTGGACTACAACACAGCAGATCTCATTCGTGATAACTGTACATTAAAGTAATACCTTGAGTATTATTAGCAGCAATGAGTGGACTCGGCGGTCCGTAAACTGTACAAGCAATAACCTTAATACACAAGAATAACACACTATAATATTCTATCTCTGCTGTAGGGCTTTACTGGTTGTTTAGATCAGTGTTACTATAAGAAATAATTAATAATTATTTCTTTAGTTATTAATTAATATTTAAATTAATTAATTGAATCTAACTCATTAAAACCTCATATGGGGCTCCAGTAAATGTAGTGCGCTACGTTTAGGAGCGGGTTTGGTTATTAGCCATAATTAATAATTATCAAAGATAATTATTAATTATTAAAGTCAATAGAACATTGATTTTAATCAATGTTAGTTTTTCTAATCCTTTAAATCAACAATTATCAAAGATAATCATTAATTGTTAACATCGATGAAACATTAATTAAAATTAACACTAGCTTATTGATCATTCAAATTCAACAATCATCAAAGATAATTATCAATTATCAAAAATCAATAGAATATTAATAAGGATTAACATTGACGGGGCACCACCCTGGGATCAGGGACTAATAACCAGATAGTATAACAGTCTCAATATTAGATTGTTTTCTTAGGAAAATCGACCTCCGAAGAATATCGATTTTCGGGAAAAAAAAACAATGAATGAAGGCTTGAATCCGAGCACTGACATCCCGTCAGCATGACACAGGCGTATGCAAAACAAACCAAAACACTTCTCTTTGTAATATAAACAACGTTTTTTTATGCAGTAATATCAATTAATAATTAATACAATGCAGTCAATAAACTTCCGAATTACAACTACAAACTAAACAGTAATATGATTAGATATGGAAATAAAAATAATTCTATAACACATGAGGGTGTGTGTGTGTGAGAGAGCGAGTGTGTGTGTGTGTGTGTGTGTGTGGTTAGTACGAGAGAGAGAGAATAAAGTGACGGTCCTAAAGCTGATTTCGCGATCGTGGGAGAGAAAGCAGCTGTTAGTTTATCGCTCAGAGACACGGTGGACAGCTCGTAAAAGTCCCGTGTTCTTTGACCCGCGATGGCGAAAATGCACAACAGTCCAATTTGGTTGGACCACACAGCAAAACAGATTTGTGATAATTAATACCCTGAGTATTAATAATGAGCGGACATGGTGGTCCGTAAACTGTACAAGCAAAAACCTTGAAACACAAGAATAACACACTATAATATTCTATCTCTGCCCAGACGTAAACCTCTTACTTGAATCGCATGAGGATGCAGAATGTGTGTTCATCCGTCCTTTAATTCCGACCCGGTTCCTTGAGGCTCCGGTGTAGACGGGAGGCCGTTTCCTCGCTCTGTTGGTGGGCACGGCTGTTGATTCTCGGCGAGCTGGCGGAGAACTCAGAAATGTCGACTTGACTGAAGATGGAAGAGAAATCTTTAATCTCTTCACTTCTGCAGGCAAACGGATGAAGATGCGGATTGTTCGGCTGTCTCCTTCGGATCCGTTAGTGTGCGGTTGAACACAGAGTAATCTCAACTCGTCCAGCGAGATTGAGATTGTATGGCCACAGTTTCAAGTCGGACGTTACTTCCTTGTGCCACGAGGTTGCACCTGAGAGCAGCGATGAGCTGCATCTACACACTGCAAACAAAGTTGCTGGAAGCAAATCCCGGAAGCATCTCAGAGGTATTTCAACTCCTGATGATGTCATGTTTGAGGGACGTTCTGTTGTGTGCCTCATCCAATAGGAGTTGAGAATTCGATCCTTTAGTGAGCAAGGCTTCATGTGTTTTGTAGTCTGTTTTGGACTCCCTTTGTTTGATTTTGGTGTGATTTTTATCAGTATAATTTATGACCTGGTATGTGGGGGCCTGAGTTAGGTTTTTACGACTGTGTTAGGCCTGCCTTTGTCTTCTATCTGAATACATGAGGTCCAACATTCCCCCCTTTGTTCTGAAGAGTTGGTTGTTGTCCAGCATCTTTAGAGCAACTGAAGGGCCGAACAGTTCTTGTCGGTTCATAGTAACCTGTGGGTTACACCATCCATGTATTCCTGATAGGAAAGAGAAATGGTTGCACAGTCCATACAGTTCATTAGAGTTCACAGAGGCTTTATCGTCTGGACAGAGATTGAGGCACATCTGGGCATAGAACTTCTAGCTAATTCTAAAACTACATTCATCACACATAAACATTTCAAGTTATTGGAAGGCACAGCATTAACCATAACACAATCCTTTGTTGTTCTTTGGTCATAACACAAAATCAAAGTAGAACCTGACACTGGTTACTAGGAACAAAATGTTAGAGGAAAGGAGGGTTAAAGGTTAAAAGGCTTATCCTTGGAAATTATGGAGTTAACCTGTGTGATGGGCTCAGACTGGTGTGTAAAACACGGCTGAATGAGAAGTGAGTCCAGTCTGGCCTGTAGGTGTTGAATGTACCTGTACATGGCGTGTGCAATAATTGCGATGATGATCCAACCACTAAGGAGGAGCCAGAGGGCAACCAAACTGATAGGGTGTTCTTGGTAAGATGACGATCTGCTTATGTGACTATGAAATATAGTGGTCAAGCCAGTCGGTTTGAGACTGAACTTCACTAATTCCATCCCTTCAGCCTGAAGCTGCTGTTGAAGGGTGTCATCAACGGTGAGGCTGTGACCTCTAAATGTGTCCATGATCTCAATTTCTGCGTCATTTTTGTCGATGTTGAGATGATGGAGGACAATATCATCAATGTGCACGATGGCTCTTTGGGGAACCGTTAAGAACACCGTTTGGTTTGGTAGCCTTAGTTTAGTGGCCTTAGCTTAGTGGCTGTATCATGGCAGTCATATGACTTCGGTGGCTGGTGTTAACGAGCCAGCGACTGCCTGCTCGCTCTACCTTTGTCTCTGTTCCTTCATCTTTGATGGACATGCTATCATGACACTTGTTCATGGAATTCGGCTCTTTGGCCGCAGAGGTAGTTAGTCACCTCTCTAACAAAGGGGTTGCATTTTGACAAACCCAATGAATGTACTTTGTCTTAGTACACATGTTTAGGTTAGAGATAAGGTAGAGCGAGGGGTCCTCATCATGGTAGGCGTGTGTTGGTGGTGTTTTGAGGTGAATGTGTGCATTACCTCTCTGAAAACCAACATTAAATACAGATTTTAGTCTATATACAGGTGCATCTCAATAAATTAGAATGTCGTGGAAAAGTTCATTTATTTCAGTAATTCAACTCAAATTGTGAAACTCGTGTATTAAATTAATTCAATGCACACAGACTGAAGTAGTTTAAGTCTTTGGTTCTTTTAATTGTGATGATTTTGGCTCACATTTAACAAAAACCCACCAATTCACTATCTCAAAAAATTAGAATATGGTGACATGCCAATCAGCTAATCAACTCAAAACACCTGCAAAGATTTCCTGAGCCTTCAAAATGGTCTCTTAGTTTGGTTCACTAGGCTACACAGTCATGGGGAAGACTGCTGATCTGACAGTTGTCCAGAAGACAATCATTGACACCCTTCACAAGGAGGGTAAGCCACAAACATTCATTGCCAAAGAAGCTGGCTGTTCACAGAGTGCTGTATCCAAGCATGTTAACAGAAAGTTGAGTGGAAGGAAAAAGTGTGGAAGAAAAAGATGCACAACCAACCGAGAGAACCGCAGCCTTATGAGGATTGTCAAGCAAAATCGATTCAAGAATTTGGGTGAACTTCACAAGGAATGGCCTGAGGCTGGGGTCAAGGCATCAAGAGCCACCACACACAGACGTGTCAAGGAATTTGGCTACAGTTGTCGTATTCCTCTTGTTAAGCCACTCCTGAACCACAGACAACATCAGAGGCGTCTTACCTTGGCTAAGGAGAAGAAGAACTGGACTGTTGCCCAGTGGTCCAAAGTCCTGTTTTCAGATGAGAGCAAGTTTTGTATTTCATTTGGAAACCAAGGTCCTAGAGTCTGGAGGAAGGGTGGAGAAGCTCATAGCCCAAGTTGCTTGAAGTCCAGTGTTAAGTTTCCACAGTCTGTGATGATTTGGGGTACAGTGTCATCTGCTGGTGTTGGTCCATTGTGTTTTTTGAAAACCAAAGTCACTGCACCCGTTTACCAAGAAATTTTGGAGCACTTCATGCTTCCTTCTGCTGACCAGCTTTTTAAAGATGCTGATTTCATTTTCCAGCAGGATTTGGCACCTGCCCACACTGCCAAAAGCACCAAAAGTTGGTTAAATGACCATGGTGTCGGTGTGCTTGACTGGCCAGCAAACTCACCAGACCTGAACCCCATAGAGAATCTATTGGGTATTGTCAAGAGGAAAATGAGAAACAAGAGACCAAAAAATGCAGATGAGCTGAAGGCCACTGTCAAAGAAACCTGGGCTTCCATACCACCTCAGCAGTGCCACAAACTGATCACCTCCATGCAACACCAAATTGAGGCAGTAATTAAAGCAAAAGGAGCCCCTACCAAGTATTGAGTACACATACAGTAAATTAACATACTTTCCAGAAGGCCAACAATTCACTAAAAATGTTTTTTTTATTGGTCTTATGATGTATTCTAATTTTTTGAGATAGTGAATTGGTGGGTTTTTGTTAAATGTGAGCCAAAATCATCACAATTAAAAGAACCAAAGACTTAAACTACTTCAGTCTGTGTGCACTGAATTTATTTAACACACGAGTTTCACAATTTGAGTTGAATTACTGAAATAAATGAACTTTTCCACGACATTCTAATTTATTGAGATGCACCTGTATATACTGCCTATGACGGTAGATTGAGGATAAATCCTATTTTGAGGTTCTGAGGATTTACATGGATTGGAATTTCAATGCCAAAACTATATGCCATGTGTATCTGTGAAGGTTGCACAATGGAGATAGTTGCAGATCTAAGGATTTGTTCGAAAAGGTCTAGGGAGACCAGGTAAGCTGGAATCCTTCCACCACTCAGACTGTTGACTGAGGAGCTAATTTCCCTGAGGAGGTCCTGCATTAGATCTCTAACGATACACGCATAAGTTGTTTTCTCTGACAAAGTCCCTAAACTGTGCAGAGTGTTATTAATAAGAACGGATTGCAAATTTACAGTGACTATAGTACCCTGAAGGGTTTTACCCAGGCCCTGTAATTGTTCTTATTGGAGTCGTCGTCTCTGCTGGATTTTTGGACGATGGCGACGTGTGTATCTGAAGCTGGCGAACTGTTTTCTGGACCAAGTGGTCTCGGTATGTCAACATGAGCCCACGTGTCCACGACGGCAGTCAGTGAGCGGAGCCAATCGGTTCAGTAGGTCCTGGCCAACTAACAGTGGTTCCGTGTTAATGGGACATATGTAAACAGGGTCTGTTAGCATCATCCCTTGAAAGGTGTCAATCCAGGCCCGTTTTGTGATAGACGACCTATCTTGCGTGTAGCTTGTGATGCTTACGTTGCAGGTCTCTGTCTATAACGGTTTGCCAAGGGAGAGCTTTGCTCTAGCCACCTCTGCGAAGGTGTTGGAACCCATTAGACTATTTCGGAACCGGTGTCGAGTAGTGCGTGGGAGTTGAATGACCCATGTGTCAGGCATTGCCCTTATGGTACAGATCACCCAAGAAGATCAGAAAAGGAGGGTGTGGCATGTTAGGAGTGACTGTTTTGGGGAGTAACTTGGACACTGTTCCCCTTTTCCCGACCTACAAAGTAAACTTTGGCGTTAACGGGAGGGGGTACATCGTCTAGTCATACTAACGGGGTTTCAGTGCCGTGTTCCTTTGAGGAGGTCGACGGACCTGGTGAACAACGGAGCACGTCAAGCTTAGTTACTAACTCAGTCAAGCGTCTCCTAATATCCTCCATTTCCTCTCTCAAATCTTGTTCTCTGAGGGGATTTGAAACCTTTCCTACCCACTCACCTTCTTGTTTGGGTTTTCGTTTGAAACACGCATTTCCTTTCGGCCGGCGAACGTTTTGTTGTTTAGGCCTGCCGTGACCCTGGGGGTGTGTCTGGTTACCACCCCCCTGGTTCTGTTGCTTACCCTGCTGGCGGGGTGATCGGTGCCTCTGGGGTCCGGTTCTAGCATTCACCTTAACGCGAGGCATTTCGTTGCCTTCAAGCGCTAGGTCTGCATATGAGGCTTGGATCCCCAGGGCTCTGGTGTCGCCTTCGTGCCCTCGGGCAGGGCGCACGCGTGTCTCCCATGCCAGTTGCACGTACTTTCTGATTTCCTGCATGGTGGGGTTGCCCATTCTGCAGTGCATTGTGACGTCATATCGCACGCACTCGTGGAGGTTGTGAAGGAAAAGAGACTTGAAAGCTCGTTCCTCCTCCAGACCTGGTGCATTACTTCCTTGGAAGTACGTGGTTCTCAGGCGTCTATAATACTCACGCGGAGGCTCGTGCCTCTTCTGGGTGATGGCGAAAGCAGCTATGGTAGCGGAGGCTTCGTCGATATACAGCGAATACTCCTCGCGTAGGGCTTTACACAGAGCTGAGTAGCGGTTTCGTGTACCAGTCGGTAGCGTTTCCATGAACGCATGGACACTCCTTACCGTGGTCTTCCATATAAGCTTGAGTTTTTCATGCGACGAAGCGCAAGGCAAATCAACCAGGCAGTGCTCAATTTCCCTAAGATAATTGTTGATATTTGAATCTCGATTACTTGGGTCAAAGCGTTCTATGTCCCCTGCGAGGGACTCGAGTTGTCGGATGCGCAAGCGTTGGTGTCGGTATGACCACGGGTCATCCGAGTCATCCGAAACATCATAGTCACTCGGATCGCTATAGCGATGAGGATGACTTCCTCCCCTTCGTGGTGGGGAAGGAGTCCAGTCGACGCGTGGGGGTGGACCCTGGGTTGCGTACAGCTCCCTGGCTAATGGGATATTCGAGCCGCTTACACCATTCTGGGCTTGAAAATTATCATCCCCCCTTTGTGGTGTGGAATCAGTCGGTTTGAAACGCACGGTGGCGTGACTGAAAAATGACAAATGACTGAGGAGGGCAACTATAAGGAGGGGCACCTGCATCCAACCAGCGGGCCGCTGGAGGATTTTGAAAGGTGTCTTGGAGGACGAAGTCAGAGATTGTACCATTAGGGGCAGCTCGGCTCCTAGCGTGTGTTCCTGGGTTTCTCAGGGGCACATTTCTACGCGTAGCACTAAAAAGGGAGCCGTCTTCTATGTCAGATGTCGTGCGGTGCGTTTCAGCTGCACTTACCTGATCTGACTCTACTTTTAGCTGGGCAGCTTGAAGCTGCCTGCGCAGGGCTTCGTTTTCCTCCTGCATCCGGGCATTATTTTCCTGTGCCTGGACTTTCTCAGCTTGAGTGCACCTAATTTCTTGGTGCAGGCTGAGATTTTCCTTCTGCACCGCTTGATAGCTGCTCTGCAGCTGTGCGAGCTGGGCCTGGTGCTCGGCGGTTTGCAGTTGGGTTTTGCGGTGTTGAAGAAGGAACATTTGGCCCACTAGATCCAGGATTGTGCGCATTGGCTTCCCGACCGGGTTGTTGACATAATCAACTAGTTCCTGCAATGCTTCATCACAACGACTAATATTGTAGCCGTTAAGGTTATCTCTCTCCTCTATGGAGAGACGAAGGACAGCAGCAACTACATCTTGCAGTGCTGGGTCGACTAACCTCTGTGGAGCTTTAGCTCCAGTCACGCAGGGCGATTGGTGACTCATTTTACTGGGGCCGTAAAAATTCTTGTGATAGTGGCTCTGACAGCTTGTTGTTTTACTGTTGATATAATGCTAGCACGAAAGCACAGTTGAGAGGCTTCGACCTGTGGCTTACGGTCTACTGTTATGTAATGTGCAAATTTCACTGTGTTCTCTCTTTGGTGGATGTCAATGAAGTGACTTGGCACCTCTCTGTAACATTTAGATGAAAGCGTTAGGAGTTAAATAACAACAACAGCAGGTTTTAAGCAGACTATAGTAAATTTACCAACCCCTAATTCACTCTTAAGAGCACTTTCACACCACACTGGCTTATGTTTGGCAAGTTTTGAGAAGTAAATTGTCAAACAGAACCAAACTTTGAAGTAAGGATTTCAAGTTATTACTTTGGATTCTTATGCATACACACTGTGACAGAACTGGCACGTAGGATGCCTCACACGGGGCACCAATTATTAATGTAGGGCTTTACTGGTTGTTTAGATCAGTGTTACTATCAGAAATAATTAATAATTATTTCTGTAGTTATTAATAAATTTTTTAATTAATTAATTGGATCTAACTCATTAAAACCTCATATGGGACTCCAGTAAATGTAGTGTGCTATATTTAGGAGCAAGTTTGGTTATTAGCAATAATTAATAATTATCAAAGATAATTATTAATTACAAAAATCAATAGAACATTGATGAGAATCAATGTTAGCTTTTTTTAATCCTTTAAAATCAACACTTATCAAAGATAATCGTTAATTGTTAACATCGATGAAACATTAAAATTAACACTAGCTTATTGATCATTCAAATTCAATCAAAGATAATTATCAATTATCAAAAATCAATAGAATATTAATAAGGATTAACATTGACGGGGCACCACCCTGGAATCAGGGACTAATAACCGAATATTAAAACAGTCTCAATATTAGATTGTTTTCTTAGGAAAATCGACATCCGAAGAATATCGATTTTCGGGGAAAAAAACAATGAATGAAGGTTTGAATCCGAGCACTGACATCCCGTCAGCATGACACAGGCGTATGCAAAACAAACCAAAACACTTCTTTTGTAATATAAACAAAGTTTATTTATGCAGTAATATCAATTAATAATTAATACAATGCAGTCAATAAACTTCCGACTTACAACTACAAACTAAACAGTGATATGATTCGATATGGAAATAAAAATAATTCTATAAAACAAGGTGTGTGTGTGTGTGTGTCAGTGTGGTTAGTGAGAGAGAGAGAGAGAGAGAGATGATTAAGTGACAGCCCGAAAGCTGATTTCGCGATAGCTGGAGATAAAGCAGCCGTGTTCATCACTCAGAGATGCGGTTTTACGAGCGGGGCTCGTAAAAGTCCCTTGTTATTTGACTCTTTAATGGATGAACTCAGTTGCTGTCTCACCCGCGATGGCGAAAATGCACAACAGTCCAATTTGGTTGGACCACAATACAGCAAAACAAATTTGTGATAATTAATACCCTGAGTATTAATAATTAGCGGACATGGCGGTCCGTAAACTGTACAAGCAAAAACCTTGAAACACAAGAATAGCACACTATAATATTCTATCTCTGCCCAGACGTAATCTCTTACTTGAATCGCATGAGGACACAGGTAGAATGTGTTTTCCTCCGTCCTTTAACTCTGACCCGGTTTCTTGAGGCTCGTGTGATGACCAGAGGCCGTTTCCATGCGCTGTCGGCAGGCGGTATGGCTGTTGATTCTCAGAGGGCGGTACGGCTGTTGATTCTCGGTGGGCTGGCGGAGAACTCAGAAATGTCGACTTGATTGAAGATGGAAGAGAAATCTTTAATCTCTTCACTTCTGTAGGCCAACGGATGAAGATGCGAATTGCTCGGCGGTCTCCTTCGGATCCGTTAGAGTGTTCGGTTGAACACAGAGTAATCTCAGCTCGTCCAGCGAGATGGAGATTGTATGGCTACAGTTTCAAGTCGGACATTACTTCCTTATGCCACGAGGCTGCACCGGAGAGCAGCAAAAAGCTACATCTGTATTCGGTGAACTAAGTCGCTGGAAGCCACTCTGGAAGCATTTCAGAATTATTTGAAGTCCTGATGATGTCATGTTTGAGGGACGTTCTGTGGTGTGCCTCATCCAATAGGAGTTGAGAGCTCGATCCTTTAGAGGGCAAGGCTTCATGGATCTGTAGTCTGTTTTGGACTCCCTTTGTTTGATTTTGGCGCGATTTTTATCAGTAAAATTTACGACTTAGAAGGTGGGGGCTTGAGTTATGTTTTTATGACTGTTAGGCCTGCCTTTGTCTTCTATCTGAACACATGAGGCCCAACAATAATTAATACCTTAATCATGAAAGCAAACATTAAGCAAGCTAAATGATAGAAACTGATTTTGCTTGAATTTTAGCACATTGAAAGTGCTCCTTTATAGCTACTTCTCCACTGCTAGATGATCTGTATTAATGAAAGAGATTATAACCAGTAAAAGTTATCACAGAGTTTCCACTGGTGCCCTTGGGAAGATAGGCCGCCACAGAAGCCACCGCCCCTTGCGCCACGGACCACAGAGGGGAGCGCGTTGCAGATGCCGGAGCCCACCCGTGTCCTGGACCATTCCTTTGGACATTCTCCATCCTTCACATAGTCCCACTGACCGCGAGGGCGCCAAATCCCCATTTATTTTGTACACTTTCCCCTTTGGACACTTTTCTCCCCCTTTTTTTTCTCCCCTTTTCTCCCCAATTTGGAATGTCCAATTCCCAATGCGCTCTGTGTCCTCATGGTGGTGTAGTGACTCGCCTCAATCTGGGTGGCGGAGGACGAATCTCAGTTGCCTCCGCATCTGAGACTGTCAATCTGCACATCTTATCACGTGGCTTGATGAGCGTGTTATGGTGGAGACATAGCGTGTGTGGAGGCTTCACACTGTTCTCCGCAGCATCCACGCACAATTCACCATGTGCCCCACCAAGAGTGAGAACCACATTATAGCGACCACAAGGAGGTTACCCCATGTGACTCTACCCTCCCTAGCAACCGGGCCAATTTGGTTGCTTAGGAGACCTGGCTGGAGTCACTCAGTATGCCCTGGATTCAAACTCATGAGTAGTCAGCGTCTTTACTCATTGAGCTACCCAGGCCCCTTTTCCCCTTTTTGAACATTTTATGTTTATTATTATTTCCAATAAATGCCTCTCAGAGGCCTGAGGCCACACCCACTGCGTCTGCTCACCCGGCCACATTGGTGGAGAATGCGGGTACTTTTGCAGGAGGGGACAGTATATTTAGGCACCAACAGTGACATCACTTGCCCTCTAATTCGCTGGTCAGATGGAAAGCCTGGTGCAGGACATAGAATGCACGGGGACGGCCTCCCAACCACCAAAAAGGTAAAAGGCACTTAATAAAGATTTAACTTGCAGTTGGTTGAGGTCATGTTTAACCTGTGTTTTTTCTGTTCCCGTATGGGTGTGAGCAAGGGGGTGAGCTGGCCTTTAGAGGCTTCCTTATATGCCCACTATGATCGTAGGGCCTAGTTGAGGAAGTATCATTCCTGTGTGGGATGCTAAACGGTGTGCACCTCCAGCTCTGGACTATGTGTTCGGATAGGAGCATGGGAGCAGGTGCGGCCGGGGCGATGCTTGGGGAGGATTTGGCCGCATGTTCCGCCCCTCCATCTTGTCATCGTCACCCCACCTATTAGGGCCGTCCTTAAACCAGATTCACAACAGGAGATGCTGGAGAGAGAAGTGCAATTTGATAAGCCTCATTTGGGCAGCGGATGATGAGGCACACCTGATGTGAATATACTGCAGCCTCATCACCGCTACCATAAGAACGTAGAGCGCACCTCTCATTGGGTGTGGGTCCACCTTTCCCTCACACTCGCCCACACCCTCTGTGTCTGTCTCAGGTGGGTGGGAGCAATTCACTCATGTGCATATCTCAAATCCTTAATTTCAGGTCCAGGATCAGGTCTTAAGTCAGCAGTTAAGCTAGTGTTGCCACCCGTCCAGGATTTTCTGGGATCATCCTGGTTTTTGGATATCTGTCCTGGAAAAATGTAGTTTCATTCCGAGATGAAAAATGTAGTGGAATTTCAGTATTTTCCCGACGTGTGTAAATTGAGTCTGATGAGCACTTTAGTGCATGGCTATGAATGCAGTAGGGTTGAGAACATTAGTTGCCTCTGTGCTGAGCGCTACTCACGCGGCCGCACTCAAGAGGAGTAAACTTCAATTTAATACGCTGTTCTCAAAAACACGAGCTGCAGAAACTGTGAGTCGATCAAATAAAACTCGAAATATTGCTCTGTTTGCCTGCAAGTCTGTGAGTACTCTGTCTAGATTCTTGACTTATAGAGGATGAATGGTAAGTTCAGAAACACTGAATTCAACATTTCTGAGAACATGCAATGTTTTCCTAATAGGATATTCATATTAGTGGTTGACAGATAAGGGGTTTTCAGAGGTCTACTCTTAAACCAGTATAATGAATGGTAATTAAAACATTTCTTAAAAAGGTTACATTGATTAAATTAGTGTTTATTACAAAGGAAAAAAGAAAATGCATATTCTTTGCTGTCTTTGAGCTTTAGCAATGGCTATAATTAATCTTAAAATGAATATTAATAGTAATAAAAGTAGGCTATGTCATCATATCCAAATGTGTTATGGATATGGGACTGTTAATTTTGCACTCTCTTGTTTTGGTTGCTGAACTTGTAAAACACTATACAATTAACACAAGGAAGTTTTAAGGATTTTTAATTTGCTCAATGCTAAAGCTTAGTCTCAGTCTCAAACAGCATGCTCATAGAATACCCTGGACAAATATTGGCGCAAAAATGGCAACGGCTGGCAGAAATCCATTTTGATTGGCTGGCTGCTATAGGCAACTCTTATGAGACAGGGATGTACAAGTTTTTATCAGTTTATCAGTAAAGTTTTGTTCAGAAATTACCAGGCTGCTACAATGAGCACATCTAGTTGAAAAAATATTAGAATTTTTATTAGATTTGCCAAAGCTTGCCAAAGTTTTTGGCATTGAAACTTTGAAAGAAATTACACTGAGTACTGCTTGAAGCAGAGTGTGTTTATTTAAAGGAGTTACCACTTGAGGAGAGTCACGTGACGCCATGCAAGGTTTGGACGTGTGAACGGCGAGCTTTGCACACTTTGCTAGTTTTAACACTTTTAATGACATAAACCGGTGAGATTCGATACACTCTGTTCCATAACTGTTCTAGGAGGACAATATGTCAAAGAATTCAAAATTCTCGGGTTCTGGAGACATTAAAAACACCTACGTGCTCAAGCTGATACCCCTGAGAAAGCCCTGAGCCAGGGAGCTGATCTGGTTGGAGAAATGAGGGAAATTCGGCAAGGAAATATTGAACATGTCGGCAATGCTGACGAACGTTGTTGCTGACTTGGAGGATCTTGCTGTAATACGTCAATCGATCACTGCCATGGAGACAAAGTTTTCTGAGGTGGTTACAGGAGTGGAGGATGTCGAGAAACAGATAGATTATCTGGAGTCATTGCAGAGGGAATTAGCTGCTAATCCGCTAGCGACCAAGGTGGATTTGGAGCATGTCTGGGAGAAGTCTGTGAGAATTCCAGAAGCCGAAGAGGGTCAGGATATGGTGAAATTCCTGGAAGGGCTCTTTCCGAATCTGCTTGACATAACAAGCCATAAGCTGGAAATTGAGCGAGCTCACAGAGTTCCGGCTCAGCGATCCGCTGAGGGAGACAGGCCCCGATTAATTCTGGCCAAATTTATGAGATCATCTGATAAAGATCTGGTGTCACGTGAGGCGAGTAGTAAAGAAAGGCTTTTTTTGGAAGAACCACAGCATTTTTTTTCCCTTTGCGAATTCGACAAGAGAGAAACGTGATTGATTCAAGGAATGCAAGAAACTCTTATATCAACGGAATGTCGCTTTTGCACTGATGTTCCCGGAAAAATTGAGAATAGATGCTAAGGATGGCCGTAAAACATTCACATGTGGTCAGTGGCGAATGATCAGACTCTGTCACTGCCATCTCACTTGACGCTAAAAAGGCGTTTGATATGGAAGAATGGGATTATATTTTTAAGATTTTGGAAATGAACGGGAATACTTTTATTGGTTGGATTAAGTTACTTTATAGACACCTGGTAGTGGCGGTACAAACAAATGGATTAATTTCAGACTATTTTACTCTGGATAGCGTCAGAGTTGCCCTCTTTCCCCATTTTTGTTCTTTCTTGCCCAGGAACCAGGGGTGGTGGCACATAAGCTTTTGCTTTACGCAGATGATATTTTATTATTCGTCTCCGACCCTACTAGATCTATGCCTTGCCTCCACAGAATTATTAATTCCTTTTCTAAGTTCTCGGGATACAGAGTTAATTGGTCAAAATCCGAAGCTTTATCTCTGACAGCATACTGCCCAGCAACAGCTTTTCTGCCGTGTGCCTTCCAGTGGCCCAAACAGGGCATTAAGTATTTGGGTATTTTATTCCCAGCAAATTTGAGTGATTTAGTTAGTTCATTTTGACCCTTTAGGGAAGGTTAATGTTATTAAAATGAAGTCTCTCCATATAGATATCGTCTCTCCCTATAGATATCCCCCTCTCTTATTTCAAGCAATTTGATAACATAGCTAAATCCTTCATTTGGAATGGTAAACATCCCAGATTACATTTCAGTAAATTGCATAGGCCGAGGAGGTGTCATGTTGAAAGGTGGGCTAGGCCTACATAAGATTTTGTTTTTATTATTATGCATTCGGGCTCAGACATTTGGCTCATTGGTCACTTCCACCTGAGAGAGCCCCTCCCTGGTTCTGTATTGAACAGGAAGTTCTTGCCCCTGTTTCGCCATTTGCAAAGCCTTTCTGTCAAACTAATCGGAGAAGTTATGTTACACCCCATAATCTCGCATTTGCACTCGGTATGGACAAAATTGTCCAGAGGGTTTCATTCGGACATTTATTTAAATGTGGCCTCGAGCATATGGCTGAACCCAAAATTATGTATTAATAAGCCCCCTTTCTGCTGGTCAGAGTGGATTGTGAGTGAGGTTAATACACTCAGTGATCTATATGAGAGTGGAGTGTTGAGATCCTTTGAAAATTTGGTTCAACATTTTGGGATTCCCAGATCTCAGTTTTTTAGGTATTTACAGCTGTGCCACCTGCTCTGTACTATATTTGGGAGTAGCATACACCCTCCTAAAGTGGCAGATACTCAGGGATTGGTGATTACTGCTTTTGGAAAAGGACATGAGGCAACAGTGTATTACTCCCTGCTAATTCAGAGTCTGGGGGACGGAGCTTTAACTTCTATCAAGAGATTATGGGAGAAAGATTTAAATTTGGGATTGGAGGAGGGAGTGTGGGATAGGATTCTTAAAAACATCAAGTCTGTATCTAGAGATGCAAGGGTGCGCCTTATGCAATTCAAGATTTTACATAGATTCTATTGGACCCGCTCTAGATTGTATAGGCTTGGTCTTAAAGACACACCCACCTGCTGGCGATGCCAATCAGAAGATGGAGACACAACCCATGTTTTTTGGTGTTGTGTTAAGATCCAAGAATTTTGGTTCATAGTTTTATGTGTGATATATTGGGCACTCAAAATTTCATTTTCCCCAGACTCTGTATTTTAGGCGATGGAGCAGTCATCAATATAGGAGATAAACACATAAAAAGTTGGGTCCTGACCAGTGTTATGATCGGCAGACAGATTGTTGTAAGGGGATGGAAGTCAGCTGGAGTGCCTTCGTTTCGGGAGTGGTGCGCGGAGATGGGGAGGGTGGCGGCTTTCGAGGAGGTGTCACATAGAAGGCTGGGGATCTGGGATTTATTTAATGGGAAATGGGGCAGCTATTTGGCGTTTTTGGGGGGCTCTCGGGGAGAACCAGTGGAGAGAGAAGCATAGTTTTATTTGTGTGATTATTTTTTGTATTTTCTTTGGGGGGAAGGGGGGAGTTTGTATGTGTGTATACTTATATGTGACCACAGGGATGTTTGTTGAGGGTTGGGGATTGGGGAGGGGGAGGGGTAATAGTTGTTTTGCTTTTCTTTGCTATCTGTATGAATCAATACAAAATTTTAATCAGAAAAGAGTTACCACTTTGTTGCATGTCATCCACACTAAATAATAAACATAATAAGAAACTACTTTAGCCTAGATCTTACAGTAATCTTACTACTTACTTTTTCTGTAAGATCTTTTCTGTAAGATCTCTTAGGCTCATATTACTTGACACACACACACACACACACACACACACACACACACAAAATAAAAGCCTATGTTTAAGATTTATGCATTTCAAATTATTTTTATTATTTTTTTATTTTATTATTTCATTAACATAAAATAAAAAAACATTTTCAGATTTTATTAATTTAGTAAAAAATGATACTGTTCATTTTTCTGGAATTTTGTTATGAAATTGAAATGCATATTTTAAAAATAGGCACAAAAATGTATCATTGATGTTAATGTTTGATTGAACTATATGCTATATATGCAGTAATTTCCATATCAAACAAGGAGTAAACTGTCATAAATAATGTTTTATTTCTTGCATGATGGCAAGAAAAACATTTTTCGGCCATTGATCAGGTGTCCAGGAATTTTACAGGGCCAATGTGGCAACCCTAAGTTAAGCTCAAGTCAAGTTAGTGGTTCACCTCGAGCAAAGTCAAGTCGAATCCTGTCAAGTAGTCAAGTTGAGTCAAGTCACAGTACAATACAGAATCAAGGACCTTATATTACTTATTTATTTTTCCCCCAGGACTTGTGAATTTTCTCAATTATACATATATCTCTGAGAACTACCTTAAAGGAGTATTCCGGATTCAATTCAAGTTATGCTCAATTGGCAGCATTTGTGGCATTATGCTGATTACCTTAAAAATTCATTTCGACTCCTCCATCCTTTTCTCTAAAAAGGCAAAAATTGAGGTTCCAGTGAGGCCCTTACAATAGTGAATGGGGCCAATTTTTGGAGGCAGAAATGTGAAGCTTAAAATGTTCTGTTAAAATTTGTGTATTACTTGAGCAATAAAGTTTTTGTAAGATTACAGGGTTACCAAAATGAATATTATATTATTATGAATATATACTGTAACATATTTGAGCTTTTTTGTAAAGAAAAGGGGAGATTAATCAAAATATATGTTTTTTTGGTAATCAATATTATGCCACAAATGCTGTCAATTAGGCTTAACTTGTATAGTACCTGTAATATTCTTGTAATATCTAAAAAAAATAATAATAAAAAAAAAAGGTTAAAGTATACCAATATTTCAATTTTGCACTTGAAAAAAGTCTATTTGAATCTGAATTTGCATATAATTCTGAAATGTATGTAACTCCACTGTTTTTTGTGTGTGCAGATCTCACTCGCTCTCTCCGCCTACCCACTCTGCATTCGCTCATAGCTTTGAATGCTTGCATAGCATTATAATGTGCCAGAATTTCAGCAAATCAGAGATGAGGTGGTACATTTTGATTGGCTGCCTAGATCACAGATCATACTGCTAATCAAAACAGGAGGAAGAGGAGAAGTGATTGTTTTCAAGAAAGGAAATGTGAAACACACTTTGACCACATGAAAGCAGATCTTTTGTTGACTTAACTGTTTTTATTTAACCTTTAGTCTGTACACTACCAATAGGCTTACTAGCTACAGTAGCCTACTACATTTTTTAAGTTCATATTCCTTAAGTTTAATTAAATAGTTCACATATATTCTGAAGTCATAATACTGTATGTACTTTTTTAAAAGATTACTCAATTCAGTGAATTGGTTTAATTACGACGCAACTTTAAGATTACTTAATTACAACAATATGAGTTGTAAAATTTTCTTTCATGCATATTTATATAGGCCTAATTGCTGTTTGTAACATAAAAAAATGTCATGCGCATGTAGCCTATTAAATGCTAAAATGTTTGTAAAATGTTGTAAATGATTAAAACTATACCGTGACTACGCACGTCCGGCCCCCAATTGGGCTAATCAGCTGAGGAGAGTGATAAATGCAGCCAGATGCGGCAGTTTGGGAGAGAGAGAGCCACACGCAGCTGCCGTGTGTGTTTATGTTTGTGTCTATTTACGTTTTCATTAAACATTTATTTTTATGGTTTGTCCAGTTCCTGCCTTCTCCTTACCCATCCTTATCCTCTTATGTTGGTTCCGAAACCCAGGAAGGTGGAGGGATGTGCTGTCATGGAGTCTTCGCCACTGCCATCTGCCCAAAGGAGCAGTGGAGGAACGGCAGCCGTCTGCGAGGGGAGGGGGGCTCGCTGCTGGCCACCTGGAGTGGTGGAGCCGCTGCCAGGGGCAGCGGGGCTCGCTACCGGCCACCAGAACGAGGAGGGGTATTCCGGTCCACCCGGGGAGGAGCGGCTGTCGTCTGCCAGAGGGTGGAGGAGTGGTCGAGGACCAGGCGATGGCATGTCTGGGAACCGGCAAGCAATTTTTTTCCTCCTCAAGTTGCAGTGGATATACTATGGGTTATACTAAGAAGTTAAAAGACTTTGGGAGCAGGGGACCTGGGTAGCTCAGTGGTAAAGATGCTAGGTACCACCCCTGGAGTTCACTAGTTTGCTAGTTTGAATCCCAGGGTGTGCTGAGTGACTCCAGCCAGGTCTCCTAAGCAACCAAATTGGCCCAGTTTCTAGGGAGGGTAGAGTCACATGGGGTAACCTCCTCGTGGTCACTATAATGTGGTTCGTTCTCAGTGGGGCGCATGGTGAGTTGAGCATGGTTGCCGTGGTGGATGGCGTGAAGCCTCTATGTCTCCGTGGCAACGCGCTCAACAAGCCACGTGATAAGATGTGTAGATTGATGGTCTCAGATGCGGAGGCAACTGGGATTTGTCCTCTGCCACCCGGACTGAGGCGAATCACTACGCGACCACGAGGACTTAAAAGCACATTGGGAATTGGGTATTCCAAATTGGGAGAAAAAGAAAGAAAAAAAAAGTTAAAGACTTGAGGAGCACACCCTGAGAGAAAAGCAATGTGGGGTACCACATGAAGGCGGACCTTGATTAGCTGAGAAACCGGCAGCTGCCTACAGCTAGGGGAGGATACCAGTCATCTTGGGCCAATCTCTTGCCACTGGAGCCCACCCTTTCCTTGTCAAGTGGTGCTACTAGGGATTGCGCAGCTATCCACTTCTAACCTGGTGAAACACCTGGAGCCAACCCGCAAAGTCTGGCGGCGATGGGGTGTCTGGTGATGGGTGCAGGTTAGAATGAACTGGAAGCCTCTAGTCAGTCCCCTGCATGCCAGCGTCATAGGGTATTTGGTCGCTAGCAGCCAGAATTGAGTGGCAATTGTCTGAGCAGCCCTATTAAGGTTCTGCACTGCTCACCCCCTAATGGGAAAGGGCCTAGAAATGGTGGCCTAAAAATTGCCCACTCAACCCAATCCTGGATAGGTTGCTGTACCTATCAGGACATTCCCCTGCGTCAAAATAAGAAAACAATAAAACTAAAACTAGCAACCTGGAAAGTGAGAACCCTCCTGGGCTCATATGGCAAATCTGATAGGCCTCATCGAAGAACAGCTCTGACTGCAGCTGAGCTGAGACAGTACAATATTGACATTGCTGCCCTAAGTGAGACCAGGCTTCATGAAGAAGGCTCTCTAAAAGAGGAAGGAATGAGTTACACCTTCTTCTGGAAGGGGTACCCTGCCAGTGGTCAACATCTCCATGGAGTTGGGCTGGCAATCAAAAACTCTCTCCTCCCAAGACTTCCTGAAACAACAGTAGGCATCTGTGAAAGACTGATGACACTCCGTATCCCCCTAGCCAAGAAGTGCTTTGCCACAATTCTCAGTGCTTATACACCAACACTTCCTTCAGGGAATGGGGTCAAGGATTTCTTCTATCAATCACTGGATGAAACATTGTGAAAAATTCCAAAGAGTCACAAAATCCTCCTGCTTGGTGACTTTAATGCTCGGGAGGGAACAAACAACAGGATATGGAATGGGGTGCTTGGTGGACATGAAGTTGGCCAGCCCAACACAAATGGCTTGAGACTTCTCACTCTTTGTACCAAGCATGACCTGACCATCACTAACACACTGTTACAGGAGATGAACAAGTACAAGACTTCATGGATGCATCCCCGCTACAAACACTGGCATCTCATTGATTACATAATAGTGCGTTGCAGTGACATCAGAGACGTTCTCATAACACGTGCCATGAGAGATGCAGAGTGATGGACTGATCATCACATGATTGTAGCGAAATTCAATATGAAAGTCAGTCCACCTTTACGACTGCAAAAGTCTGGCAAGAGGAAGCTCTACTGTGCCCAGATGAAAAAGGCCGAAATTAGGGATGAGTTTCGTCAAGACCTAGCTGGGAGGTTTAAGGAGGTGAAACCATCTTTGTGCTCAAAAGAATCAGTGGACAAAAAGTGGGCTCTGGTAAGCTCAGCACTTTACGAAGCAGCAGCCCAAACCATTGGGGATAACTCTGAGACCATCAGTAGCCTCTTGGACAATAAATACAAAACACATAGGGCATACATGAACAACCCCTAATCTACATTCTTAAGCAGCAATGGCAAGCGAGGTGTGTGAACTTGTAAAAACAATGTCAGACACTGTAATATGCTCTGGCCCCCTCCATGCTCATCGTGGCGACGAGGTTTATAGTAGATTAGTGTCACTAAATGGCTGGATGTCTGAGTGTTGTCCGGAAAATAGCATAGGATTTATAGACAATTGGAAGAGTTTTGGGGTAGACCTGACCTGCTAAAGAGAGATGGACTCCATCCCTCCAGGGAAGGTGCCTCTCTCCTCTCTAGTAATTTGGCTCAGTCTTAATAGTGATAGTATTTGACTAACTGGGGCCCAGGTCAGGAAGCATACAAGGCTGGCTTTTCTGTCAGATCTAGTAGTTACTGTGGATAAAGCTTTAATTATTGGTATCTTCAGCATTCACATAGAATGAAAATGATACATTGGGATTAGCATTTATCTATATTCTCAACTCTCTTGGAGTCATACAAAATGTAACAGGACCAACTCATCGCCATAATCATCCACTAGATTTAATTTTGTCATATGGAGTTGATGCTGATACTATAGAAATTCTGCCACAGAGCCTCAGTTCATTACCTCGTCTCTTGTATGCTGTAATCAGCTAATGTCACTCAATCTACACCACGCTATTGTTCAGGTAGAACTATTTTTCGACTACTAAAGATAGCTTCACTAATAATATTCCAGATTTGTCTATACTCAGTAAGGCTAGTATGGATAGTGTCTGTAGCTACAGACAGGCACTAAAAATTGCCAGGTCAGCATATTTTAGCAAACTCATAGAAAATAACCACAACAATCCTAGGTGTTTATTCAGTACTGTGGCTAAATTGGTTAGGAATAAAGCCTCGACTGAATGTCTTGTAACCTCTGTTCGCTGATGGAGGGAACGAGACGTTGTGTCGATGTAGTGACATTAGGGGTTGCTCTTGGGAGCCCCAAACACCTCTGATCTTTGAGAAAAGGCCAGTGGGAATTGGCGAGTGGAATTTACATGCCACTCCTCCGGACATACGGGTATAAAAGGAGCTGGCTCACAACCACTCATTCAGGTTTTGCGCTGAGAAGCTGAGACAGGGTCCTGGCCATTTCAGCGGGTAGTTGTGGCAAGAGGGACACAATCCCTCCATCAGGGAATGGAGGTTACGACAGTAACCAAGACGTTCCCTATCTGTCACTCACTCGACGTCGTGTCGATGTAGTGACACTAGGGGTCCCTATAAGAAATGCCACAACCAGCTGAACTGTGCTACGAGGACTGGCGGTGCAGGCAAGCCGCTGCATGCCTAGTCGCAGGTGCATCCAGTCCCGTAGCCTCCCCCAATGCCCCATGAACGTCACACTGTCCCTCGCACCCCAGGGGGGACAAGACGTATCTACAGTGGGAACAGGCCACGCCAGCCCTGACCTTTTCTCTTTCTTTTGTTTTTCTCCCACAAAGTGAAAACAAATTTCAGCTGGGGCCATATGTATTCACATCGGGGAAGGTGTTCTTCCCACATGAGAAGACACCGCAGAGACCACATCCTGCCAAAGGGGAGGTTAACATGTGGCGAATACATCATATGGGCTTACCAGCCGCATGTGGAAGAATCCCCGTGGTAGGTCCTACCTGGAGGGGAGGGACCCTGCAGAAAGGAGACACAGATTTTCCCTTAGGGAAACCATACCGTGGAAAATATGTCACAAGGGGTTACCAGAGGTAACCAGCACATGTAGAGCACCTACCCCAGTACAGGGCATACTAGCACACGTACTGGGCCTGGCTTCGAATTTCTCTGCTGAATTCGCCTGCTGTAGGGCTAAGGAGGAAGGACATCCAGGTTTCATCGTCTTGTGAACTCGCATGGGGAAAAAAGCACATGTCTTCCCCTGAGGGAGGGGAAAGGCGCTATGCGCAAGCGGTACACCCGGCCAGCTGCCCGCATACTTACTTGTTCATACTTGTCAACACATGGGACGAAACCGACTCAACCTGGAGATTATAAAACCTCGCAAAGGTATTGGGTGTTGCCCAGCCCGCTGCTCTACAAATGTCTGCTAGAGAGGCGCCATTGGCTAGCGCCCAGGAGGACGCCACACTCCTGTGATCGTAGTCCCAAAGGGGAGGGCACACCCTGGGCCTGGTATGCCAAAGTGATGGCATCCACGATCCAGTGGGCAAGCCTCTGTTTGGAGACAGTCATCACGACTACCGTCCACGGGTTTTTTCTTGCAGGACTGGCGCTCCAGTGGTGGTCTTTCCGCCCCAGAGCACCCAGCTGTGGCACACAGCCGCCCCCAATGTGGCAGTCTCCACGGGTTATGAGGACAGGCCTCTTCCTCCCACGTCCAAGGCTGTTCCGGGGGTGGTCACAAGGAGCCAGGTAAGTGCTTCGATGTCCCTAGACTCAGCATGGCCACGATGTGGTGTGGCACCTCGAGCTCCACCCCACCGCGAGGCCCCACCTGCCGGTAAGTCCGACGACGTTGTCCCCTTGGTCCCCCTTGCGCGGAACTTGGACGCATGGCTTGTGCTTTCCAATCCGCCGCGATGGCTGATCCGGACCGTCCAACTTGGCTACACGATTCAGTTTGCCAGGCACCTGCCCAGGTTCAGCGGTATTCATTTCACCTTGGTCAAGAACGAAAATCCCGCTACTTTGCGCACGGAGATCGCTACCCTCCTACGGAAGGGCGCAATAGAACCTGTCCCTCCAGCCAAGAAGAAGGGGTTTTACAGCCCCGAAAAAGGTGGTGGGTTGAGGCCAATCTTGGACCTGCAAGTACTGAACCGGGCCTTACACAAACTCCCGTTCAAGATGCTGATGCAAAAACGCATTCTGGCAGGCGTCCGGCATCAAGATTGGTTCGCGGTGGTAGACCTGAAGGACACGTACTTCCACGTCTCGATCCTTCCTCGACACAGACCCTTCCTGCGGTTCGCATTCGAGGGTCAGGCGTATCAGTACAAAGTCTTCCCTTTCGGCCTGTCCCTGTCTCCTCGCGTCTTCACGAAGGTCGCAGAGGCTGCCCTTGCCCCGTTAAGGGAGGTGGGTTTTCGCATTCTCAACTATCTCGACGACTGGCTAATCCTAGCTCACTCTCGAGACATGTTATGCGCACACAGGGACTTGGTGCTCTCACACCTCAGCCTAGTCGGGCTTCGGGTCAACTGGGAAAAGAGCAAGCTCCTCCCGATTCAGAGCATCTCTTTTCTCGGTTTGGAGCTAGACTCAGTCTCTTTGACAGCGCGCCTTATGAACGAGCGCGCCCAGTCGGTGCTGGACCGTTCAAACAGAAAACTTTTTCAGAGGCTCCTAGGGCATATGGCATCCTCGGCGGTAGCCACCCTGCTCGGGTTGATGCATATGAAACCGCTTCAGCACTGGCTCCAGACTTGAGTCCCGAGATGGGCATGGCACCACGGGACACATTGTGTGGTCATCACGCCGGTCTGTCACTGTCTTTTCAGCCCTTGGACCGACCTCTCATTTCTATGGGCAGCTGTTCCTCTAGAACTGGTCTCCAGGCGCGTCGTGGTCACGACAGATGCCTCCGAAACAGGCTAAGGTGCTGTGGACAGGCCCATGACTGCATTGGCACATCAACTGCCTCAAGTTGTTGGCAATTCTGCTCGCCCTGTGGAGGTTTCGGCCGTTGATCCAGGGCAAGCACGTGTTAGTTCGGACAGACAACACGGCAATGGTAGCATATGTCAACCACCAAGGCGGTCTGCGCTCTCGTTGTATGTCACAACTCGCCCGCCGTCTCCTCCTCTGGAGTCAACAGCACTTCAAGTCGCTGCGAGCCACTCACATCCTGGGCAACCTCAACACTACAGTGGACGTGCTGTCACGGCAGGTTACCCTCAGGGGAGAGTGGAGACTCCACCCTCAGGTGGTCCAGCTGATTTGGAGTTGATTCGGACAGGCACAGGTGGACCTGTTTGCCTCCCAAGAATCCTTCCACTGCCCGCTCTGGTACGCCCTCACCGAAGCTCCCCTTAGCATAGACGCACTGGCACACAGCTGGCCCCCTGGCCTACGCAAATATGCGTTTCCCCCAGTGAGCCTACATGCACAGACCTTGAGCAAGGTCAAGGAGGACGAGGAGCAGGTCGTCCTGGTAGCACCCTACTGGCCCACCCAGATGTGGTTCTCGGACCTCACGATCCTCACGCTCCACGCTCCCCCGGCGAATTCCCCTGAGAAAGGACCTTCTTCCTTCTCTGGCACCCGCAACCAGACCTCTGGAATCTCCATGTCTGGCCCCTGCAGTAGTAGACATGATCACTCAGCCGAGGGCCCCCTCTACGAGGTGCCTGTATGCCTTTAAGTTGCGTCTGTTCGCTAAGTGGTGTTCTTCCCGACGGGAAGACCCCCAGAGATGCGCAGTCGGATCAGTGCTTTCCTTCCTGCAGGAGAGGTTGGAAGGGAGGCTGTCCCCTTCCACCTTGAAGGTGTACATTGCCGCCATAGCAGCACACCATGATGCAGTCGACGGTAAGTCCTTAGGGAAGCACGACCTGATCATCAGGTTCCTGAGAGGTGCCAGGAGGCTGAATCCCTCCAGACCGCGCCTCGTTCCCTCATGGGACCTCTCTGTAGTTCTCCAGGGTCTACAGAGAGCCCCCTTTTAGCCTTTGCAGTCAGCCGAGCTTAAGGCACTCTCCTTGAAGACCACCCTCCTGACTGCGCTCACTTCACATCAAGAGGGTAGGAGACCTGCAAGCGTTCTCTGTCAGCGAAACATGCCTGGAGTTCGGTCCGGGTTACTCTCACGTGATCCTGAGACCCCGACCGGGCTATATGCCCAAGGTTCCCACCACCCCTTTTAGGGGCCAGGTGGTGAACCTGCAAGCGCTGCCCCAGGAGGAGGCAGACCCAGCCCTGTCATTGCTGTGTCCGGTGTGTGCTTTACACATCTATTTGGATCGCATGCAGAGCTTTAGGATCTCTGAGCAGCTCTTTGTCTGCTTTGGTGCACAGCGGAAAGGAAGCGCTGTCCCCAAGCAGAGGATCACCCACTGGCTTATTGACACCATAACTATGGCATATCACACCCAGGACATGCCGCCCCAGTAGGGCTAGGAGCCCACTCTATCAGGGGTGTAGCGGTCTCCTGGGCCCTGGCCAGGGGTGCCTCTTTAACAGACATTTGCAGAGCAGCAGGCTGGGCAACACCCAACACCTTTGCAAGGTTCTACAACCTCCAGGTGGAACCGGTTTCGTCCCAGGTAGTGGCACGCAATACAAGCAGATAAGCCCGGGATAGCCGGCCGGGTGTATCGCTTGCACATAGCGCCTTCCACCTCCTTTTGAGCTGAAGACATGCGCCATTAATTCCCAGTAGTGTTCACAAAATTTGTTCCCTGGTTGACTTCCTCCGAGCCCTGTGGCAGTCGATTGGAGAGACTCGCTGCCAGCCCAGTCCACATGCTAACTAAGAGTCCTGTTCTGGGGTAGGTGCTCCGCATGTGGCGGTTCCCTGTAAGGCTAACCCCATGCGATATATATCTTCCGCTAATTCGTTTCCCTGTTGGCAAACTGTGTCTTCCTTGGGCAGAGCCCCTCTGCCCCAGTCTCCATGTTTGTAGGAACTCCTCCCCCATTGGGTAGGATCTACCTTGAAGACTCCCCACATGGTTGGAAAGACCATGTGATGTATTTTTCCACTTAAATACCCCCCCCCCCCCATCTTTGGGCGAGGTGTGGTCTCCGCGGTGTCTTCCCCTTTTGAGAGACACCCTCAAAAGACCTAGACCTGGCGGCCCAGTCGGATAATCCCCCTTCTTTTTTAGGGAGTGGAAAAAAGAGAAGGGGGAAAGAAGCCACGACTGGGTTAAGCCTGTCTTTATCTCTTGGGTAGTCGACTTGTCCCCAAAGGGCCGTTCGACACTCATAACTATGTTGGGGGAGGTAACGTGGCGACCTGGTGTGCTGGCTATGAGGCACACAGTAGTCTGTCCACCACACACCGGCAGTTCACTTAACACAGTTCAGCCAATTGTGACGTTTCGTATAGGGACCCCTAGTGTCACTACATCGACACAACATCGAGTGAGTGACAGGTAGGGAACGTCATGGTTACTTGTGTAACCTCCGTTCCCTGATGGAGGGAACGAGACGTTGTGTCCCTCCTGCCAAAACGCTGAAATTCCCGCTGAAATGGCCGGACCTTATATCGGCTCCTCAGCATAAAACCTGAATGAGTGGTTGCATACCAGCTCCTTTTATACCCGTATGTCCGGGGGAGTGGCATGCAAATACCACTCGCCAATTTTCATTGGCCTTTTATCAAAGACCAGAGGTGTCTCGGGCTCCCAAGAGTGACCCCTAGTGTCACTACATCGACACAACATCTCGTTCCCTCCATCAGGGAACAGAGGTTACACAAGTAACCATGACGTTTTCCCCTTGTTTCTTGGTCAGTCTTCACATGTATTGCGCTGTGCTCCATGCTTTGTTCCCTGTGTTTTTGTTTTATTATGTTCTGAGTTACCTGGTTTACCTTTGTATTATTAAAAAAAAGCTGCATTTAGATCCTCATTCCTCACCTGCTTCATTACACATACAAAGCTTTAAATGGTCTAGCTCCACAGTACTTAAGTGACCTTCTACCACGCTATATTCCTTCACGTTCATTACGATCACACAATTCTGGCCTGTTATTAGTTCCTGGAATATCAAAATACACAAAAGGAGGTAGATCCTTTTCCTATTTGGCTCCTAAACTATGGAATACTCTCCCTAACACTGTCTGGGACACAGACACACTCACAAGACTCATCTATTTAGCCAGGCATACACCTAATTTATCCTTCAACTCACAATTAGGCTGCTTTTTTAAAAAGTCTGCAGGAACCAGAAACATTTCTTATAATCTATAACCCTGCAATAAATTGAATGGCATCTACACTAATATTACATAATATGACCTGCCGGTTGAACTGCGATGCACCTCACATATCTCTGCCTGCATCACCTTGGTCTAATGATGGACTACTCTCTTAAAATGGAATACATAGACTATCATTTAATTGCCAACAAAAGCCTTCATCAGCCAACTAACAAAGGACAATGCATCTATATGAACTTCTGCAGTTAATCCAGGATGAACTTCAAAGACATTAGTCATTAATCTAACAGTTCATGCAAAATCTTTGTTTAAACACTGGCCCTTAACACTTACTTAGTTTACTCATTGTGACATTATCTTTACTCAACCATGACTTGCAGTGCACTGCACATAAATAACTAATACTGGCAATATATTCTGTATAGCCAGAGAGGAACTGGCCCCCACAGTGAGCCTGGTTTCTCCCAAAGTTATTTTTCTCCATCAACCAACATCTTATGGAATTTTGTGTTCCTTGCCACAGTCGCATTCAGCTTGCTAACAGGGGTTCTAAATACAATTATTATTTAACTATTTAATTATAAATTTTTACACAATTTTCAATCGTATTTAATCAAACTACACAATGATGGCTCTAAGACTTTATATTTATTACAGTTTCATTTTCTGTTAAAGCATGATTTTCTGTAAAGCTGCTTTGAAACGTTACTATACAAATAAAAATGACTTGACTTTTTATTATTATTATTTTATTATTTAGGCTACTGTGGTATGACATGCAACAAAGTGGTAGCTCATTCAAATAATCACTTAATCAAATAACCTGCTTCAAACAATACTTTTTAATTTATTTTAAAAATTCAATGCCATTAACTTCAGCAGTTTTGGCATATCTAATCAAACTGTTAGACTAGTTCTTCCTCAGAGGTGCTCATTGTAGCAGCCTGGTAACTTCATAACAAAGTGTATCATCAACTAAAACAAACAGGAGAGAAAAAAATGATCACCTTTTGATTATCCATAACACATTTTGATATAATAACATACTTTATTACTACTAATTTAAGATATATTATAGCCATTTGAAAACTCCAGTAAAACACAAAATATATAGTCCTAATTTCTTATTTCCTGCTTTATAATTACAAAACACAAAAGGGGTTAATTCACTAAACAGTTGCGCCATTTTAGTGCGTTTTATTTTAGAACAAAACCCTGCGTCTTCTTCACAAACCACTTGCAATCTAGATTAAGCAGGCGCAGTCAGCTCAGAATTTGCATCTTGAATGGTAAAATGAAGTCATTAGGTGTGTTCGACTTCATGCAGCGCTGTGCAGACCGATCGGCGCTGGACTTGAAGCAGTGCATGTCAGTTAGAAATTCTGTCCGACTTGAATCGGCGCCACCTCCGCGTCACCATTATGTATGCCATCAAAGTACCTCGAAAGTGATTCGAGAGCAGCCGGTTGGCACAGCTGCTGCAGTTGCTCTGAATGATGACAGCTCATTCACAATTGGCCAGACTCACAAAGTGACGGAGCTTGGCTAAGATGGCGGGCTGAGCATGTGTGCTTTTACCGAGCTGCCTAGTTAATCTCCCAATTTTGATTTGAAAGTTACAAAATTCTCATTTACACCCACCCAAATTCTTTTTAGACATTGCATGATTGTTTTTGTCCTCAAAATGCGGAAGTTTTCTCAGCAAACATTTCACCAAAAGATTATTATTCCTCCGGCTCATCACATGGCCCCAGCCTCAGTTTCAGACGTCCCAGAGAAAAAATTAAGATCTCACAACGATGACATCACCAATGCAACTCTGCTGCAAGCCATTACTTCACAGACTGTTCATTTTGATTCACAAGATGAAAAATGAGAAGAAATGGTGAATCAAATGCGAAGGAATAGTATCATGATTGCAGAGATTTCCAAGGCTGTTGAGTTCAATTCCGCTGAAATTAAAGACTGCAAAGAAAAATGCATAGAGACGAGCAAATCGCTCATGGGTTTAACCACATCACACAAAGAGCTGGAGAGCAGAACATCTGATCTTGAGCGGTATAAAAGAAGATGGAATCTTCGGATCAACGGCATGAAGGAGAAGCCTGAAGAGGATCCCCGCAGGGAAGTGATTGACCTTATTGCTGAAATTGCACTGCACTTGATACAGAAAGTAGAAGACATTGTTGACACAGTGCGCCAAATCGGCAGGAAGGAACCAGGGAAACCAAGGCACATGATCGTGCAATTCACAATGTGGAAATACAGGGATGAAATTTGGAAATCGACGAAGAATTCGTCAGTCTGCCTGGATCATGGAGTCAGATTCATGGAGGATCTTACGAAGGAGGATCAAAATGGCCGTGCTGCACTGTGGCCTTTGACTGAACAAGCACATAAAGAAGGGAAAAAGGCTTATTACCGTGGGCCATTTGGTTACACTGAAGGAAGACGCATTGACTCATAATCTTTTACTTGAACTGATTACGGGTAGGATGATGTGAGATATGATTATTTGGAGACATACTGGGTTGTGAGGTATGTTCTGGGTTTGTTGATACCCAACCCTGAGAAACTCTCGTTCCTTTTCATACCAGTGCTTGTTCTTTTTCTAATTTTACACTTTATTCTTTTACGTTTCCAGTTAAGTTACCATTTTCATTAATGTCATTAAACGTTCGGAGCATTCAAAACAAGGTCAAAAGAAAGGCAATGTTCTTATTCTGTAAAGGTAGTGGCTTTTACTGTACTTTTCTACAAGAAACACACTCTAATGTAACTGATGCTGTTTTTTAGTCCAATCAATGGGGAGATAAAGTTTTATTTAGCCATGGGTCTTCTCAGGAACTGAGAAGACCCATGGCAGGAACTGCAATTTTATTTAATAACTGTCCAGGAAAAATAATTTCTTCTAGAACTGATCTCAATGGACATCGGATAGTGGTGGTTTTAGATATTGAAAATATTTTTTTCATTCTGATTAATATATATGGGCACAATAATGCTAAACAAAATCAACATCTGCTTTCTGAGATTTCTTCCTTAATGTCTGATTTAAAGAGGTTATATCCAACAATATTGCTGTAGGTGGGGACTTTAATGTTGTACCAGATGAGACACATGATAGACATCCACCCAAAAGTGATACCTCCCAACCAAACTCCTTAATTACCCATTTTTTGCAATAATCTTAAACTGATGGATGTGTGGAGATATCTTAATCCTGATCTCAGACAGTTTTCTTGGTTAAGACCCAATGCTTCCGGCAAATCAAGAATTGATTATTGGCTTATTTCAGATAATTTATTGTTATTTGTAAAAGATCTCGGCAGTGACTCTGACAGATCACTGTGCCATTTCTTTATTAGTTAAACCGAATTATAACACTTCATGAAATAAGGGATATTGGATATTGGTTAATTCTGATTTACTTAATAATGAGGGATTCTGTGATAGAATAAACGATTTAATTCAGAAAATTAAGAATAATAATGTCTTTAATTCTCATAAAGCCAGATCGGAGTATCTTAAATTTAAAATTTTTGATTTTTCTATTAATTATAGCAAAACACTTGCTAAAGTAAGGAGACAGCATGAACATAACATTATCTATGAGATTTACAAATACAGTAGTAAAAGTGTATTAAGTAATGCTGAAAAAAGAAAAATGTTTTTGCTACAATTAGAATTGGATAATCTTTACAAAAGCCAAAGGTGCATATATACAGTACGTTCAAAAGCTAAATGGATAGAAGAAAAAAGTACTTCTTACTTTTGTAGATTAGAAAAAAGATGACAATCTAAAAATGCTATTCTTTCATTAATGTGAATGATACTGTAAGCACAGATCCTAATTTAATAAGCAAGGAAATCCATCGCTTCTACAGTAACTTGTATTCTTCTAACTTCTCCCAATAGATTGTAATAATTTTTTTGAAAAAATAATAAATTTAATTCCCCACATTGACAACGAATTGAGAGATTGCTGTGATGTTGGGTTACGGATTGAAGAACTTGATTTAGCGGTTCAAAAAATTAAGATAAACAAATCTCCTGGTCCTGACAGTCTCACAGCTAATGTTTACAAATTTAAGAATGATCTGAAATTGTTGTTATTTAATGCATTTGTTGAGACTATGGAAGATAGGTCTTTAGGCCCCACTATGAGTCAGGGCCTGATTACCTTAATCCCTAAACCAGATAAAGACCTAAGATATGTACAGTTGAAATCAAAATTATTTAACCCCCCTGACCAGCAGTACATTCTGGTGATGTGAATTAAAACACATCAACTAAAACCTCAGTAAACAGTCAAAGAAAGTTTTTAATACACATTTGAGTGATTTTGAGAACAAAGAGTTCAGTTTACCCAAATTTAAAAATAAAAAATAACTAATTCTCTCCACAAATGTCATGTCAGAAATATTCAATCTCCAATGTCAATCATTTGTGGAGCATCCTTTATCCTTTATAACAGCAAATAAATGTTTCAGGTAAGTGTTCTCAGGCTTCGGACACCTCACTATTAGAATTTTTACACATTTCTCATGAGCAAAAGCTTCCAGCTCATTGACATTCTTTGGTTTCTGTGCTGCCACTGCTTCCTTGAAATCCCAACAAAGGTTTGCAATGGGATTTTAATGAAAGGGCCATTTAAGGACATTCCACGACCTATCCCTGAACCAGATTTTGGACAACTTAGATGTATCCTTGGTGTTATTGTCTTGCTGGAAAGTCCAGTGATCACCAAGCTTCAATTTACACACTGAAGGCATCAAATGTTTCATGCCAAAATGGCCTGATACCTGAAAGAATCCATGGTGTCAGTCACATAGTCAGGATAGCCTTTTCCTGCAGTCACAAAACACCCCCATAACAGGACTGACCCACCTCCATGCTTGACTGTGGGGATGGTGTCGTTCTTGTCATCACCTTGTCATCTTACTCCAGACGTGCTGCTGACCCATGGGTCTAAAACTCATTTTAATTTAGTGTCATACGTCTATAAATTCTTCTTCCCAGACTCCACAGGCCTTTCCTAATTACTTCTTGAATACTCAGTCAGCTGGAGTCAACATTTCCCTTAGTGAAGTTTTGCTTTCTTCCACACCCCAAGAAGGTTGCTGTTGTACCATATTTAAAAATGTATGAATGGTGCTGCCAAGTTTGTCTATTGGAAATTGAAGTGCCTTGGAAATGTACTTTTAGCCATGACCTTTCTTATAATCTCCTCTATTAGCTTTTGAGACTTTTTGCATAGAAATACATTTTTGCTTACAACCCTAAACTTAAATTTTAAAACTTAAATAAATGCCATTGCAGACTGATGACTTAATTTTGTTTTAAAACAATTACTTGTGTAGCCTTACATATTTAAGAAACAGCTACATGCAATAGGAGTTGAATAATTATGACATGGCTGTATTTTTTAAAAATCCTGCTATTTAGAAATATTAGGTTATATGTTCACACTATGACTTTGAATGTGTCACTCAACTATTATAGATGTAAAGTTTAAAAATTCTGGGTCATCAGAAAAGCTTACCTTTGTAAATCCTTACTGTCTTGGGAGGGTTGAATAATTTCGATTGCAGCTGTAGATAATCTTCGCCCAATTACGTTGCTCAACAACGATTATACAATTTTCAAACATATTTTTGTAAATAGATTAAAAGATGGAATTAATAATATTATGAGTCACAATCAGGATTCCTTAAATTGAGATCTATTCATAATAATATAGGATTGGTTATGGATTTGGTGGAGTACAGTCACTTGATAGAGGATGATGGATTTATTTTATTCTTAGACTTTAAAAAGGCCTTTGACATGTTAGAACACGTTTTTTCTTTTTAAAACTTTAGAACTTTTTGGTTTTGGTGAACAATTTGTTAGTGTTATAAGAATGATTTATAAAGACATGAACAGTTCAGTATCTCTCCATTTAGGTACATCACAAAGATTTTCGATTGGTCGTGGAATAAGGCAGTGTTGCCCATTATCCCCTTTTATTTATTTTGGCTGCAGATTTGTTGTCCACTTTGGTTAGTCATGATTTAATGGTAAAGAAATTAAATGTATATGGAAAACTTTAGCAATCAGTCAGTTAGCAGATGACACCACATTATTTTTACAAAATAAAGACCAAATCCCTCTGGCTATCTCACTAGTTAAATCCTTCTCTAAGGCATCAGGCCTTCAATTAAATTTGAACAAGTGCGAGCTCTACACCACAATGAAGTAACTTCTCTGTATAACATCCCAGTTAAAGATATAGTGAAATACTTGTGTATTTCAGTTAGCAGAGATTTGAAGATTAGTATTAGTAAAATAAGTTACAAAAAGCCAATGGAATCTTAAATTGCTGGTTGCATAGAGATATTTCAGAGAATTTTGCTGACCAAAGTTGGATATTTATCTAGATTGATTTATCCTGCTCTCGCTTTGGCTGCCTCCTCGGCTGTTATAAAAACAATGAATCAGAAAATATATTACTTTATTTGGAGGCACAAAACCCATTATATTAAAAAATCTGATATTATCAAATCTTACGAACAAGGTGGTTTGAATGTGATTGAATTCGAGAATATGAATATTTTGTGTGTAAATGGCTGTAAGTGTTTATATATAATGTTGATAGCATTTGGTTTGCAGTTCCTTCAGCTTTGTTTCGAAAATTGGGTGGAATAACACTTTCTTCTCAAGTGTGATGATTTATCCAAACTCCCGGTGAAACTATCAGCTTTCCATCAACAAGTCTTATTATTTTGGAAATTGGCACACACACAATTTTACACCCCACAATACTCCTATTTGTAAAAACAAGTATAGTTTATATAGAAACAAATCTCTATTTTATGAAGATTGGTTAAGTAGAAATATCTGGTCTGTGATGGACTTAATGGGCGATTATGGTAACACTTTAGATTACAATGCTTTCACTTTAAAACATGTCATCCAAAACAACTCTTCACTGTTATTAATGCAATACCTTCTGGTATAAAAATGATAATGAGATGTTCCCTTTCTTATTCACAAGTTAGTGCAATTCTTCCCTCTTTATATGTTGGTGAAATTGAATTTAAGAATAAACACTGCACTAACAAATACTTAAGACAGGTTATAATCAAAACTTGCTATCCTTATCAAATTTTAAGAAATAAATTAGATCATATATTTGATAAAAATATGGTAAAATATTTTAGAACAGCCTATTTAAGATTCTCTCTTGCCCCCCAAAGCGAAAGAAGCACACTTCAAAATATTAAATGAAATATTAACACAAATATCACAAAGTGACAACGGTTACACGTGTTTCATGGGCTGCGTTCACAATTGTATACTTCAGTAATAAGAGTAGCATGGTAGTATGCCTTTACCATGTTTATTCTGACACCTCCAGTTCAACAAAAATTCTCACAACTCTGTGTTTTTATAACAGTACATCATGTTTATATCATGCTATATTATGTTTGTCATAGTCATATGTTTCTCGGACTGTTTAGATCGGTCCGTCCTCCAAGACAAGCGGCTGGGGGGGGGGGGGGTGTCAACAGGATCAGGTTCTGAGGAGACATTTCATCTCAATGTGCTCTGTCACCAACTCCAGCTTCAAAAACGACCCAGCAAACACAAGCTTCAAATCCACTCCATAATTGGCAAGCCCTTAGGAAGAGGTTTTATTCGTCACTACGTGGGTCCTGTAAAACTTCATGTGGGATGGCTGCATAACGAAATTGAGACAAGACATAGAATGGAAGGAGAGTGAGGTTTATATAGAGGGGTTGATTAATGCAATGATTGGAGGTAGGTATGGGTGATCAGTACTCAGGAGAGTGAGAGGGTTGAGTGAAATCGGTTGGTGGGTCAGAAGGATCCGTGACAGCATTACATAAAATTGTGGTCTGCGAATCTTAAGTGCCGCCATGCAACTGCAGCGTGCAGGGCAGAGGGAATGTTACCCTGAAAGTGCGTCTATGGCCATGCGCTAAAGTTTGAGCGTTGAGTTTTTACAACAGCAACGTAAATAAGACTCAGGGGCAGATTCACTAAACAGCTGTGACACTTTTGCGCGTTATATTTCAGCGCAAAAACCTGCGCCTTATTCACTAACCACCTGCAATCACGTTTAGCAAGCGCAATCAGCACTGAAACAGCGCTGCGTCTTCAATATTTAAAGGAGGTCATTGTCATTCCTTTCCATGCAAACATGCCTTCTTTCTATGCAAATTAGAAAGGGGGAAATCTCTCCCCCTTCTCCCCTTCAACAGCTCAGGACCAATACAAAGACACAAGATTTATATGTAAAAAATATAACAAATACCATGAAAACAAAGAATGCAACTGTATGTATTTGATATCATTTAAGAGGTCTCTGTGTGACTGGTATAGTGGTCTCTTTCCCATGTTGATAAAACTAATGGTAACAAAGTTATAAGGTCTGTCAGGTATGTTTCTTTGACTTGTCTTTTATTTTTAGAAATGTTTATTTATTCTGATCATGTGTGAAATTGGCTTTGATTGATTTTGTAACTTACGTTTTAAATCCTACCTGGCAAATAAATTGTTACTTTTTTATTTATTCTGTATTCATCCGAAATCATTTATCACCGGTAGATTCGAGGGATGCCTTTTGTTACCGCAAACTTATGTCCAAGATAATGATCATTACTGGAGCTTATGAATAGGAGGAAACCACGTAAGACTACCAGTCACTGCTTATCACCGTCTTAGCAAGTTTTATGAAACGTGACTAAATAAAAATATCATCTGGTTATGAGCAAGCAGTAGGCAGCCAAACCAGATGATATTAGTAAACCCTGCAACCGCTGACTATGAACGGGCTGGCGATTTTCTGTCCGTGAGATCTATGCAATTAATCGGCCGGCATATGACTCTAAGCGACAATCAGGACCCGAATGAAAGGATAATGAAAGTTAGGATGATTCAGAGTAATCAATAACTTAAAAAGATCAAATTAAAAGAATGATCAGAAGTCAATTAGAGCTGTAATCTAAATTAGAGGTCAATTTAAATTGGAGTTAGATTAATATAAAATTGGAGTCAGATAAAAATGAATAACAGAATCAATTTGTAAAGTGTAAATTAACAATAATTGCTTTACTTCAGCGCTCAGAAAAGACAGAACAATGCAGAGACGTTCAAGGGCATTTTATTGAGGTTCCACTCCGGAACAGATTGAAAATTATCCCTTTTTACACAATTACCGCCAAATGAAAGTAGGCGGTAAAATGCATTTTATTTAAAAGAAACATTTGTGAAAATTTTCAACCGATCATATCAGCAGTAAATAATCAAATAATCATAAAATAATGGAGAAGAGCGATATAACCTGGCATATATCCAGATGCGTCGTCAAGCGCTGGATCTGCCTGTTTAAGAGATGACCCAGGTATTTGGATCAACGTGATGCTGTACAGTCTGGGCACAGTGTCAAATACGGTGGTCTGCGTCATGCTCTACTGACTATGTTGTGCTCAGAATCAGACTACAGGATCAGAATGGGACGTGCAAATTGCGCTCAGCAGCTATTTTGTGCAGTTGCCTGATCTGCATAATTTCTTTAGTAAATTGGGCGCTAAACCAGCTCAGAGAGCATGTACAAAAAAAGCTGCTATTACTGTCCGCAATTCATTCTTACTGAATCTGCCCCACATTGTACATGTTCTTTCTTGCAAGGCTCTTAATACGCATCTTTTGTGGATTTTCCAAGTGCCAGAAATTAAACTAAACTATCAAAACTGTCGCACTGCACAGCTTTCATTTTGCAGTCCATCCGATCATCTAAGGGTGGGCATACGGACCTTCAGGGTGGGCAACGCCCTCCCTAGCCCACCTGTAGACGCCCCTGCTTTAAAGTATCCGAGACTTGGAAAACATACTTAATAAAAATGCTCTTTGGCGTAAGGCACCTCACTCTAAAGCCATCTTTAAACTGCAAATGTGGCACAGAAGCTGTATCTGAAGTGGTATTTAGGTGTATTTACACAGACTGTTTAATACTGCTCAGAGCAGGCATAAATGCATTTACACAGCAATAACAAATGCATAAATAATGTTATGAGACTAATGTTTTAAATATAAAATTATGAATATAGAAATATGAAATGAATGAACATGAAATTACATTTAAATTTGAAAGTAAATTATGAAATACATGCTGTGTTATGACAACAACAAAGTTTAAGGCTGCTCTGATGCTGCATTTCATTTACACAGAACCAAAGCAGAATCAGAACTGCATTTGACAATAGGGGCTGAGGTGGGTCAGAGTAGACATAATTTAGTCTGGCTTTTGTGTATTTACATAGAATTTTGAGCAGGCACAGGACAGGCTTAAAGGGATAGTTCACCAAAAAATGCAAATTCTCTCATCATTTACTCACCCTCATTCCATCCCAGATGTGTATGACTTTATTTCTTCAGCAGAACACAATTTATTTTTTTATTTTTTTTAGAAGAATATCTCAGCTCTGTAGGTTCATATAATGGAAGTGAATGTTGGTCAGACCTTTGTAGCTCCAAAAATCACATAAAGGAAACATAGAAGTAATCCATAAGACTTCACTGAAAGTTAAAGTTAAAGTGGAGATTTAGCGTTTAAAAAAAAGACTTAATTTGATCACCCACACATATTATATTGCTTCTGAAGATATAGATTTAACCACTGGAGTCTTATGGGTTACTTTTATGTTTGCTTTATGTGCTTTTTGGACCTTCTGAGTTCTGGTCACCATTCAGTTGCATTGTGTGGACATACAGAGCTGAGATATTTTTCTAAAAATCTACTTTTGTGTTCTGCTGAAGAAAGTCATACATATCTGGGATGGCATGAGGGTGAGTAAATGATAAGAGAATTTTCTTTTTTGGGTGAACTATCACTTTAACTCTGCTTCAGATTGAAGGCATCTTTACACTGCAGAGTGGTTGTCCTTCTGACAACACAAAAATAATTGCACTAAGACCACTAGAGAGGATAAATCTGAAATTCCAACTCCACAACATTTATGAGGGCGCAGTTGTTACAGACTGTGCACAAAGAATGTAAATAGGTGTTTTTAATAAACTTTTAATTAAATCAGGCTCTTTATTTGACACTAGACCTAAGAATGGAAATTGTTATAGTTAGTCAACCGCTCCCATTTTCTCCCTGTGACCTGTCACTTGGTTTCAGTTACAAAGGGAGCTGGCTTTACTTAATCCTAGAAAACCAACTGGGTTAGGTGACCTCGGTCCTTTTTCTTTAAAGTTGCAGCACCCATAATTGCAGCTCCTCTCTTTCTCACATTTTACTACCTAAAGCCTGGAAAACAGCTATTGTTCACCCGCTCTCACTCCCAAGGCGTGAAATACTAACGCTTATGCAAGAGTCCTGCACGTCACCATGTAGACACCAAAAGCTTTCTCTAGCATCTGTCTTGTGGTGTGGCTGGCAAGCGCTTTGGTTTCAATGAGAAACCTTTGGCGTCAATAAATTGACGTGAAGGGCATCAGAGTTTTACAGTATCATGAAATTATATATTGGGGTACAATTTTGTGATTATGATTTGTTGGGGTATAATTTTCATTTGATTTGAACTCAACAAGATTCCTTCACGGTGGTTAATGTTTAATTGGCTATCTATGTTTATTAGTTCACAGCGGTTAATGTTTAATCTGTTGTTTTCTGTACACATTCTGCTCTGCTGAATTTTATCTGTTCACCTATTAGTATTCTTTATTATCACCTTATTTTTGTATCATTAATCATCTTCTCATTGGTAAACACCGCAAGTTTCATGATGGCACGGAGTTGCCACCTGCAAGAGCAAGTGCTTACTAAAAACCACTTACTGACACACCATTTCACGTTTCAAGCATGTCAAGTTTATTTTGATTTGTACGTGACAAAAAGTGCTGTTGTCCGTGTCGGTTAATTGTTTACTGTGTAGATTGTTTCTCCAATTACATCAGTTCATCCCATTCATAGCGATCTGCGGAGAGGGGGTTCAGCGAAAAAACGACAGCTGGCAGTCTGAAGTGCTTGCCAGTGTCTGTCGGAAGAGTAGGAGGAACGTGCCACTGGCAGCCACCAATCATTAGCGTCCAAACAGAGGCTGTGTTCAAAAACTGGAAAATGCTACCTTCGAAGGCTGTATACGGCGGCAGGATGAAAATAAGGTGCTTTTCAAACTGTTCTGAGACCAGTTTTCTTGAGAGTTCCATTCATTCAAAAACGCTGTCGGTTAAGCCAGTAACTGATTAGTCAGTAAGTCAGCTACGTACATTTTCAGGTTGCAGCCAGAGACAGCAACCAATCGCTAAACTCTCAGCGTAATTTAATTGTCAAATGACAACAGCAAACAGACCATTTTTTCAGTTAGCAGTTGAGATCGTTTTATAAAATAATTACAACATATTTCTTCAATGTATAAAGACTCTACTTAATATTGTTAGCATTGTTGATATTTTTACAAGTCTTGCATTCTGAATGATATCATTCGAAATTATACAATGTGAAATTGACCATGAAATGTTTGCATTCAGCAATAAAATACTATAAGGTTAAATATGGACAACAAAATTCTGTCATCAGTCATTCAGACAACAGGTAGAGTAGGCTATTCCTATTTTGTATGATAAACGACATAACTAGAATTTCTGCCCAATATGAATATATATTATGGTCTGAGAAAGACATTCAATGGTGATGAAAGGCAAATGTCAAGAAAATGTTTTTGATAATTGAAAACAATGTTTTTGTGTTTGATTTAGGTTTAGTTCACTGTATAATTAAGATTAATTAAGCTTAAATTTACTGCCCCCAAAAGGCAAAAAGCAGTAGTATTTTGTCAATTTTAAGCAATTACCAAAATAACGGGACTCTGTCTTTCTTGTAAAAGATGTATGCTCAGATTCAGGGAAAATTAAGACCGTTTAATAATCTAGTGTAAATACTTCAGTGTTGGTGTATCATTTGCTTTGTAGGGCAGTATAGTAAATTATTGGTATGTTTAATGTTCATTTTTATTCTGTTGTTGGTCTTGTATTACTGTCAAATGTATTTATGCATTTTAATATGTGTTGAAAACTACACAAAAGGGTGGCATCCGCATATATTTGTCAACATTATGAACTATGCTTACAGAAAGTCTGTATATGCTGTGTTTCATTACACAATTAAGATTAAGATTGAAACAGTACACTACAACAACTTAAAGAACTTGGTTAATCATATTATTCACCAAAATTAGGCTTTTATTGGCATACATGATGACATTAACTTAACCAAGATCTGATTAATAAACGACCCATATGCAATGCAACAATGAATTTATATGTTTATGATAATAGCAAGTAGCTAAAAACTGTCAACAATGTGATGGGCAAAAAATAATCATTCATCCAAAAGACATTTAGAACACTGCGGTCCCACAGACATTCTATGGGCGGTACGCCAGCGAAGAGACAAGAAGACGTTCTTTTTTAATGGATATGGAGAAGATGCTTCATGATACTGAATACACTACTTTTGTAAGGAAACAGCTCATCACTTAATCCAATCCATGCTTCGATACGGGGCTTCATTGGAAATTGCTCTGCATACTCGATAGACGCCTGGAAGTTGTCATCACTAGTGTGTATTGTTTTCAGAGAACCTTCACGCAGCTTAATTTCCCATCCTTAATGAAAAGTTTAAATACACAAACGCATATCTCCTTCTTGGCCGTTGACTGCAAGATGGCAGGAGCTGTAAAATGCAGTCGATTTTGACTGATGTCACTTCCAATTGCAAACACGCCCCACAGTATAAACTCCCACCCCCAAAACTGATTGGCAGGTGTCTGTCTCTGTAAGGCATCGGAAATGCAAGTGCAAAGGGTATTGCGATTCCTTTTGAAATTTGGCAGGCTTCGTACGGGACGCCGAGGAAGTTAAATAGCAAACGGGGTAATTAGTATTGCTTTTTCGATATGACAGGGTCATAACTCGTAAGACATGTGAAATGCAATTGCAAATGGACTTTGCTTTTCCAATTGAAATTTGGTAGACGTTGTACGTTTGTATGCAAACGGTAATATGCGATTTGCAATTGCATTTGGATTGTCACAATTTATGCGGCCACAAATAGAAAAAGCAATTGCAAATTCAATTTGTTTTGAAAATAGTCCTGAAAATCCTTCCATAGTTAACTTTTTGCTAGTGCTTTCAGCAAATATAACATTAGTGCTTTTATTATGAAGGAGGAAGCTGGCTTTACTTAATCCTAGAAAACCAGCTGGGTCAGATGACCTCGGTCCCTTTTTCTTTAAAGTTGCAGCACCCATAATTGCAGCTCCTCTATCTCACACATTTTACTCCCCTCAAGCATGCGAGTGATTGGCTGCTGCCAAAGACAAGCCCCTCCCACTTCCGGTTATTTTGGCAGCTACTTCTGGCTGGCATCGGTCCTTCCTGCTGCCAGCTGCCAGTTTTTCCTCTGAAAAAATGCAAGCAAAAATACCCCCGAAATTCAAAATGTGGGGGCAAAAAATGCCTTTGTAGTGAATTTGTCTTTTTTGTTTTTTTACATCTAATGTAGTTCTTAATATTCTATTATAGTCTTAGTTATACATAATATGACAAAATATGAATTGATGTTGATTTAATTTTTAGGGTAAGAAGGTAAAAGAAAAAAGAAATGGCCCCAAAAATCAAATCCATGGGGCAAATATTGCTAATGTAAATGTTAATTTCTGACACTGCTCTTGGATGAGTGTGACTGATGTACCACAGTGCGGGGCTTTCCTCTTTAACTTTCTTTAAACAAAGGGGGGCAACTAGGGTTGCCACCCATCCTGTGTAAATACGGGATCGTCCCGAATTTAAAGATAAAATTATGCGTCCCGTTTTGAATCAATACGGGATGCAATTTGTCCCGTATTTAAGCTGGTCAGATGGCGTCACGGTGAAATCGTTCCAGATCGCCAATTGATACAAGTTGGAAATTTTGCCTACAAGTGGGTAAAGGATCGTCTGAAAAGTCCACACATTGTGCTAAAACGTGCTAATACTGTGGAGGGTGTGGTAAGGGACCGTCTGAAAAGTCCACAAATGGTGGTAAAACTGTGGAGTTTTTTCTATATAAATGTTCAATAAGATCAAACAATGTATGAATACAATCATAAAGACAAGTACAGGTGAAGGGAAAAAAAATAAAATAATAATAATTATAAAAAAATGAAAAAATATGTATAAACCATCCAAAATGTATACATAAGATGAAGACAAATAATCGAAAAAATTCAAATAAATATATTTTTAACATATAAAAGATGTATTTTTTAAATATATATAAGTCAAGGGTCAGGAAAGTTCTAATTTTAGCATATAAGAAAGGATATACAATTTTTATTAATAACGCATGTTAACTCAACGCATTTATTGGTAAAACTGTGGAGGATGTGGTTAGGGGCCATGACAGACCCCCCCCCACTCACCCACACACACATTTAAGTGTCCCTTATTTTAAAACTTCAAAAGTGGCAACCGTAGGGGCAACACTATCTAGAGAAAACTTTAGCCTATCCATATTTTCTGTCACTGCATCAAAGCTTAAACTCTTCAGTACTAATTGGCATACTGAGATTTTAAAACAGATCACTGCACAGCACACAAGGTTCTACCATTAGTTTACACCAGTGAAAGTATTTTTATGGGTTAGATAAAGCAGAAATAGCAGGTTACAACTTTTTACAATGTAGATGTAAGAAGCTCTAATTCATTTTAGAGTACTCATTCCATAAATTAGATAAAATCATTTTTTTGCTAATTTGAGCTGCACAGCATTTACTTTATCAGCAGGAGATCATGTCATGTGTACAGCCACAGTAGTAGGTTTAAGTTCACCTGACTATAGCCCAACCCACCTGGGCAATGTGAGTAGAGAAACCGGTAAGACTTGCAACACAAAACACTGTCTCACATAAAGAACAGCAACACACCAAGAAGGTAAGTTAAATCTTTTTTTGTTATGTGATAACTTGAATTATTGACATTTAATTAAGAGAATTATCCACTCATAATTATTTACAAATGAAAAACAGTAAATTAATTTGTTAATTAATATCTTTCTTTGATACAACTAAAATAAAATACAATCTAGGACAAGAGCATTCTTCAATCCAACAACACTAGGGGCAATTATCTCTACTATATAAATAATAATATCATGTTTGTCCAAAGTTTGAGATTCAACAATCTGAAGAAGATTCTAAGGACTGATTACAATGTAACTCACTGTAAAAAAGCAAAACAAAACAACGTTAACCTGCAATTTCTCCCTTAAGCTGCTATATCCTCCTGATCTTAAAATTAGTTTGTTGGTGTAACCTAAAGTATTCAGGTTGATTCAGAAAAAAAACTGCAATTGCTGCTAAACTGGTGGTCCCCACTAATATGAACTCCAATTTTAAATGTCTTGATGATTTTGCACTTCTGACATTGTAGGGTACTTTGTGTTGATAAGTGGAAAATTTCAGTTACTGTAAATACGTCATATTTCCTGATGTTTAAAGGTAGTGAATTGTATGATCTTGATGTTCTCATTCTTGACATTTTTAGCATTCATAAAATAGTTACAATTATATGTTAAACTTACACTGCCGCAGATGTCTATGTCTGATATCATACCTGTGCCAAAACCAAGAGCAAGATATTTGTTTGGAGTAGGAGTAAGAAAGCAACCATCTAGTGACAGGTGAGCGGGTGTAGTCTGTAGTGTTGAAATATTGTCTTTGATATCTTTATTTAATCCTATTTTTCACAAACAAGCTGACGATGCTCAACTATCTTACAGTGATGGTGTTGGTCAGTTGGCTTGTCCACACATTCAGGTTGTTACAGAGAAGAACTCTGAAGGTACTTTTTATTATATATTTTCAGAATCACAAAAAATAGCAGTTATATGTTTCAGATTCAGTCAATCTTTCTAAATGTCTTGACTGCCCATTGAAGGATACAGGTTTAAAATTCTTCTTTGAGAGATTATTTATATTTGAATGGTAATAATGTATATGTATATAGTACTGCAGCAGAGATTTTAACCCACCAAATGGCAGATCTACTTATGATCTATCATCTACATACTGTATGATCTACTTATGTCGGTGAATCTCACAGACAGTTGTCTGCACACTGAATTAAGGCTAGAAAAATGGTCTTGCAAAACTACATTATTTATTAAGTTTTACATTTGCAAGGTGAAAAATTGCAAAGTGCAGGTGAATTAAAAGCCAGACCAACAGGAGTAAAGGTTTCAGCACATCGCTTTCTTCAATACTCAAACAAAAGCAATTCTTCACCCATTTTATAGGTACTTAATTGGAGATTATGACCAGCTGGAATTAATGAGTTGACAACAATCAAAAAGTATTTGTTACATTTTTAAAAATAAATTAAAAAGGTAGTAGAACAAATATTACTATGATGTATAAATGCTTTACAATTTAAATTATAGATAATTTTTTCACATCACTGTAAAAAATTTGATGTAAAATCAACAGTAACTTACTGGCAACAAATAGCCAGCAAGTTGCTGTATTCCATACCACAGTAAAATTGCTGTAAAACTATCTACAATATGTTACAGCACTCTGTATAATGATTTACAGTATGTGCTGTACTGTCAAATTAATTACGGTAGTTGTTTGTATGATGTTTATTAAAATACAGTATATTAGCTGTACAGTAAAATTACAGTAATTGTATGTTATATTAAATTGCAATGTCCATACAGTAGAACTACTATTCAAATCTTTATATATCTATATATATATCTATATATATATATATATATATATATATATATATATATATATATATATATAGATATATCTATTTATATATATATATATATATATATATATATATATGTATATATGTATATATAGATAGATAGATAGATATAGATAGATAGTTGAGCTTTGGGTAGAAAATTTCAGTTTCTCTAATTTTAGGTAAGCCATTGCAATCTCTACCCACTTGGTGTGTGTTGGCAGTGTGTTTGACTTCCATTGTAACAGTATAAGCCATCGGGCCAGCAAAGAGGAAAAAGTTAGTGCATCAGATTGAGCTTTTGGCAGTAAAAGATTCTCTGGGGTCACCCTAAATATTGCCACTACTGGGTCAAGTTGTATCACCTTTTGACAGACATATGAAAATGTTTCAAATACAGCAGACCAGAACGGTCCTAACCTTGGGCACATCCAAAACATATGATACAGGGTGGCCTCGTCTCTGTGACATCGGGAACATGTTGAGTCTATTTCTGGCAACATCCTGACAAGTTTACATTTAGAAAAGTGGAGTCTATGGATTATCTTAAACTGCAATAACCCGTGTCTGACACATATAGATGTTGAATGGATTTGTATAATTGTTGACTGCCAGACTTCCTCTGAGATGACACTTCCCAAGTCTTTCTCCCATTGTTCCCTGAGTAGATCTAAAGATGGAGAGGCCACTTTTTGAATCATACTGTACACTCTAGATATCTGGCCTTAATTAGACATGTCCCAGTCCAAGAACTCCTCAATCCAACTATGGACTGGGGGGATCGAAAGGGAATTGAAGTGTTTTTTAACTAGGCTTCGTACTTGCAAATACCTATAAAAGTGAGATTTAGGTATGTCAGATGTAACCATATGTTCAAAAGGAATAAAGCTGTTTTATTCTGAAAAAAAAAAAAAAATCTCTTATACATCTAAATCCCTTTCTAAACCATATCTGAAAAGCATGATCAATTAAAGACAGTGGGAACAAAACATTCGATACAATGGGTAGCAAAGAGAGCGCATGTTTTTGCTTAAAATGTGACCTGAACTGAGCCCATATTTTTAATGAACTGGTCACCAATGGATTGTCTGGCAAGTATTTCCTGTTGAGCTGTAACGGGGGACAGAGCATTGACAGTAAAGAGGCTGGGCTACAAGATGACTGTTCCATCTCCACCCACACAGGTCCATTCCCCTGATAGAAATGCGCTGCCCAGTGAATGAGCTTATCAGTGTTACAAGACCAGTAATAATACATGAAACTGGGCAATGCCAGTCCCCCTACATCTACCTGTCTTTCTAAATATGCTTTTCTAATTCTTGGAGTGATTTTATTACATATGAAAGTAATCCCTTAAAGAAAGATTTTGGGATAAACAACGGAACATTTTGGAACAGAAATAAAAACCTGGATAAAATGGTCATCTTAACGGTATTTATTCTGCCTACCAATGAAATGGGTAGTAAGGACCATCGATCATCACAGTAAAATTGTATTCAAACAACACTGAACTTACTCCTCACAGAGAACCATAGATATGTGAAAGAGTCACAAGTTACTATAAATGGGAACTTCTCAAGGTTTAACTCCCCTGCCTTATTATAAATTGGGAATAATATGCTTTTGGTTAGAGCATTGTGTATACTGATCCAAGTACAAAAAAATAGGTCCAAAAACAAACGTATAAAGCGCTGTGAATAAATAATCATATTCAATGCTGTTGAAAGCTTCATGCCCATCGAGCGACAATAACACTTCCGGTAGGCGTGTTCCGCCTGGCGAGTAAAGCATGTTAAATAGCCTTCGCAGATTACTCGAAAGCTGCTGTCCAGTCTTTACCTTTACCTTAATCTTTACCTTTTTTATGTATGACTGTGATTATAGCCTGTGTCATGGTTGGCAGCAATAGTTTCTGCTCCATTATTTCTGAGAATATTTCTTTCAAGTTTGGAGTTAGTTTATGTAAAAACTTTTTATAGAATTCAGTTATAAATCGTTTTCCTACCTTTCATTTGTTTAAATGCTTGCTCAGTCTCCACTGTTGATATTGATTGTTCAAGGCTGGCTTTATCCTGTTCACTGATAGTAGGTATGTCTAAATTATTAAATTGATCTATATCCACTCTGTCACAAGGCTCTGATGTGTATAGCTCCTCATAAATTTTTTTTTAACTGATTGTTAATGTTTGACTGATCTGTGGTTACTCCATGTGATGTCTGAATTTCTGCTATATAACCAGCTTCGGTTGTATGCCTCTATTGATGGGAGAGTAACTTGCTACCCCTTTCTCCATACTCATATTTTTGCTGTTTAGATCTCAAATATAACAACAACTGTCTCCGTGGTTAAGGTATCCAATTCTGACTGTGAAACTCCTCTCTCCTTATATAGGGTAGTGGTGGGAGACCGTGAATGTTCCTGGTCTATATAATTTATCCTTGAAATACCGGCTCCTCACATTCACACAAGATGAGATTATCTGGCCCCTTAAAAAGGCCTTCATCGCCTCCTATAGGTTACAATTAGTCATACCTGGTGTCTGGTTTGTTTCAAGGAAGTAATCTATGCTGTCCGGAAAGCAAAGAGTCATTACTACAGGACTATGGTCTGAAATGACTATACCTGTGTACTCACAGGAGCTCAACAAAGGTAACATTCTCTTGTCTATGGAGATGAAGTCAATTCTTGAATCTGATGGGCTGAGGAGAAATATGAATATTGTCTAGATGTCGGGTCCCTATATTTCCATGCATATACCATACAATAAGTTTGCACAAACTCATTTACACATCAAGCTGAATTACACTCCCCAGACTTAGTTTTCTCCAGATATTGAGTATCATAACCAGTAACAAGTGACCAAACATATAGTCCAAACAGCATAGGTCTGATTCAACATACCTTATTGAACGATATGCTGCTGGTTATAATTTATTTTGTGTCTGTTCATGTTATGGCTTCAGAGTGTCTCTTACAAAGTCCATAGCTTGCTTGGGATCTTTAAAAGCTCCATCTCACACCATCCTTCGTGGTGATTCTCAACTCAGCAGGGTGGAACAGGCCATAGCGTACCCCTTCGCAGCACCTGAGCAAACCCCGTACCTCATTGAAGGCTGTTCGTGGTCTTATGACCTTTTAAGTGTAATCAGGTTGGATGCCTATTGTGTCTCCATCCGGGGTGACAATCTCCCTTCTCTGCGTAGCTTTCTTAAGCAATAGCTCCCTATCCTGATAGTAATGACATTTCACTATCAATGCCCTAGCTGGTGGATTATATCCTGGTCTCAATCTCAAGGTCCTATGTATCTGGTCTAACACTGGGGCCTTATCTAGCTGGAACCCTTAAGCATCTTAGATACAAAGTCAGGGACATGTTTCCCCTCCTCTCATCTCTCCTTCACTCTTGTTAAGCGCAGATTGCAGCGGCGAGATCTAGCCTCAAAATCCTCATTCTTTAATTCCAATGTAGCGACGTCCTGTTTTAGCTTTGCCACCTCCCGCTGTAGAGTGCTCACGTCGTCCGAATTTCGCATCTCGCATTTGTCAAGTCCATCACATTTCTATATTCTGCCCTCAATTCTTCTCACTGCGTTTTAATCTCTGTGGCTTGGACCTCTACTTTTTCATCTGTTTTCAAAAGCTGTTCCGTTTTCAACATCCTTATCGCATTGAGAATCAGTTCTTGGTTAATCTCCATTCTGTTTTCCGCTGTATTCGCCATCACACTCTCCGCAACCTCATCTTGTTTGCTGCGTGGACCAGGCATGTTCTGTAAACCTCAGTTTTTGGTCAGTTGTTGTTTCAAACATTTCTTAAATCAGTCCCTCCTCTTTTAATTATGAGAAATCACCTTAATCTGGTCAAGTATGTGTTTATATTTAATTAAATGGGTACAGTTCAGTAAGGAGCAAACACATCTTCATATGTTGCTGTCCAAACCGGAAGCCTCCATACCGTAGAACTAACCAAATTAAGCACAGTTTTAGATTACAGAGTTAAGAGTAACTTACTTCTATCTATTACAAGTTAAAAAAAGAATGAAACAATTGAGGCCTTTTTGCAAACAGAACATTTATTAGAAAATGACAACTCAATTATCACATAAATATTACTCATAAAGGTAAATTATGACTACACACATAAAAGTCCATTCAAAAACTTCAATATTAAGTTCACCAGATGTCCAAATGACAGAAAGAACACTCTCTCATTCTTTGCCTGTCCAGACCTAGAGAACAAATATACAAAAATAAATTAATATCATGTAACTTCAGTCTTGTTTTGATATCAACATGAAATTTAAGCTACAAGGGATACACTCTCAACAACCAAGGTTGTGCATCATTCTGAAAGGACTGAGATAGAAGTTACTTGCACACATCTTGAATAAAATTCAGAGCAAAACATTAACATGTGATAATCAAATAAAGGTCAAATAAAGTGGCCTGTATAACTCTGCAGTGAAAAAAAAAAAAAAATGGGGTGTCCAATGAGTTGCGCACATTCTACGCACCGCGCAAATGGTGTAAAAACAACATTTGTTCACAGACAAGGTAATTTGGTTACATATAGTTCTTCAAAACTTGTAAGTGCTTAGTTCAATACTAAACAGAATGGCCATTATAATTAATACTAGTATCTTTTTGAGAACGTAAACTTTATCGTTACAAAGCTACTTGTCAAAAATTGCATGCAGATCTTCACTGATGAGGGATGAATTTTTGAAAAAATTATTATAAACTGCTAAAAGATGTTTTGTGTGATTTTTGATGCTCACCTGGTTCAGACGAAAAGAGATTGCTTTGCTTTTGCTCCTCTCAAGGCTGAAGTGATGTCGAATGCAGGCTCAACGTTCATAGGTTGCCAGGTGCATTCACATACAGTTCTACTTTTTTATGCGAGTGTATGAGTAAGTCCAGTGCAGAGAAGACATCTCCTGGGTTTTGTCTTTTTGATAATACATAGATCACTGAATAATTCCACACATTTTCCCTCTAAATTTTGTATGTACAGGTTTGATATTGGGCCAAATCTCATACAATTTAACAGTATATTACTGTAATTATTTTCCCACTCATTTTTTCCTTAAGAATGCAGCTCAGTTTGTCAGTAACATGCTGTAAACAGATTCTACAGTAAGGCACGGTGAAAAATACAGTAATAATACTGTTAAAACAACAAAAATCATTTACAGTGATTTCAATTATTATTATTATTTTTACATTATGGTAATTACAAAATTGGGGGAAAAAATGTGACATTTTCTTTACACAGAAGGTAAAATATGACCCGAACATGTCTTGGCAGGTTTTGTGAGATTCACCCATACATAAACAAATTCACATAAAAGAGCAACAGTCATATTCAAAAGTAAAGTATGATAAGACTGCTGCTAGTTGGGCTATTTATGCTGCTACATATTTATGAGAATTAATTATTAAATAATACATTCATTTATCATAATATTTTATAATGAAATGTAAATTAGCATGAATCAAAGGCAGTACAATAAATATTACTTATGATTAAAATTAATAATAGTACTGTAATTAATTACTTTCTATTGCACATAACCACAAAAAAGACCTTTATTAGCATATGCGCAAGGTGCTGAACTGATGTCATTATTACTTTCTTCAGTGGAAACCGATGAAGAACATGAGGTTAGTTTGAATGATCCATCTTGTCAACTAAATAACATCTCTACTCCACCTGGTCTTCAAAAAGCAGTTGAAACCAACTGTAGTGAAACATCTGAGAGATTTTCATGGCCACTCTCCACTGTTGTCAGTCCTGGTTCATTTCTGGAATCCGTGAGAGACGCTGATTCTGAATCTTCTGATGATTCTATTGTGACACCAGACTCACCAAAATCACATAATGCTGTCAATGAAGTGCATAATAATTCTGACAGAGCAAGGTGGTATATCATTTCTGTTTCACTCTCAACTGCTTTTATTAAATAAAAACAGCATATTCCAAGAAAAACATGATTAGGCAAAATTTAGAAATTCTTTGCAACACTCTTACACATTGCACACTTGCACTTCATATTCATCTTCTTTCCAGTTCCATAGATCAGGTGATTGATGTTCAAACAGGTCCTGTCACCAATGGAGATCAAGTTCTTAATTCACAGAACTTTGTGCAGAACAAACTTAACCAACCCAAGAAACCACGGTATAGTACAATTACCCTACAAAATAAGTCTGCTGATTGGGTGACTCTCATGAAGAAATGTCCGGATTATATTTCACAAGAAATGCCATCCCAGATGTGTATGACTTTCTTTCGTCTGCTGAACACAAAGATTTTTAGAAGAATATCTCAGCTCTGTATGTCCTTACAATGCAAGTGAATGGGTACCTACATTTTGAAGCTCCAAAAGCACATAAAAGCTGCATAAAATTAATCCATACGACTCCAGTGGTTAAATCTGTCTTCAGAAGCTATAAGTGTGTGCAAGAAACAGATCAATATTTAAGTCCTTTTTTACTTTTAATCCCCACTTTCATGTTCACATTTTTCTTCGTATGTTTTTGGCAGAGAGTAGAATTTATAGCAGAAAAAGACTTAAATATTGATCTTTTTCTCATTCACACTTATCATATAGCTTCTGAAGACATAGATTTAACCACTGGAGCCTTATGGATTACTTTTATGCTGCCTCTATGTGTTTTTTGGGGCATCAAAATTTAGGTTCCCATTCAAATGCATTAAATAGACCTACAGAACTGAAATATTCTTCTAAAAATCTTACAAATCAAACACATCTGGGATGCATGAGGGTGAGTAAATGATGAGAGAATTTTCATTTTTGGGTAAACTATCCCTTTAAGAAAATGAAGTCTATTTTTGTGCTGTAATGTAAATGTTATAACAATTAAGCAGTTTGTTCCTCCAAATTCTTATTATTGTACTGTAAAACACATCTTTCTCATTACTGTAAAACATACAATCTTCGTGTCAGCAAAAATGACTAAAATCAGTACAACAGATACTACTATGATATATGCTTACAACTGTATTTTAAAATGTACATATTTTAGCATTATTTTATTCATATTACTGTAATGAGAATGCTGTTCATTTGTTAATTCAGTTGCAGTTAATTCATGACAAATTGGAGAAATGCGCTTCTGATTGTGAGGTCAAGTATGACCTGGACATTTCCTAACAGTTTGAGATTCACCCGATTGTATTAGTTACCTCTTCATTGTAAAGTGTGATAAATCTGTATAAACTTTTTATAGTCCTTTAAAAATCATAAAATATTTTGAACTGTTGGTCTGCAGTGCTGCTACGATTCGCGTAAGCAGGAAGAAGCAGACATTAGCAAAGCCTGGCCAGAGAACCAGCGCGCTTCACAGTGAAAGTGTGGTGGTGCGAGCCAGCTGGCTTGATGTATGGAAGGGACGCAAGTAACTAACTCTATACAATCCTTCATAGCACGTATTGAATTGAATGTATTTGAAAAATTATCACAATTATCTAACTGTATAAGTAAGTATTCAATAGCTCAATTTAATGTTAAATATTATGAAATATTAGCAATTAAGTATCTACATAAAAATCAAAACCTCATTTCCCTATCTGTCACTCACTCGACGTTGTGTCAATGTAGTGACACTAAGGGTCACGCTTGGGAGCCCCAAACACCTCTGCTTTTTGAAAAAAGATCAGTGGGAATTAGCGAGTGGAATTTGCATGCCACTCCCCTGGACATACGGGTATAAAAGGAGCTGGTATGCAACCACTCATTCAGATTTTCTCTTCGGAGCCAAGCGGTTGTGTTCAGCGAGCTGAATTACTCTGCCGATCCATTCACCTCGAAAAGCTGTTGGATTTACGGCGCATTACAGCGACTTCTCCCCCTCTTGCACTGGTGAAGTGCAGAGAATGCCTCTGGGTGCTTCAGCAGCCAAAAGAGTATATTCTTCCTACTAAAAGAGTATATTTTCCCGTCTTAAAAGAGTGGCATTAACGGAGAGCGTCTTTATAAAGATGCCTCTCCGTTTGTGTATTTCCTGGTTGCGGTCGTTACCTCTCCGCTTCCGATAGCGACGATCACGGTCTTACGTGCTTGGGCGCTGCCCACGCGGAGACAGCGTTCGTGTACAGGTCATGTTCTCACTACAAGAGCGTGACCATAGCAACGTTGTGGTCGTGGTTTTTCCTTCATTAGAAGGAAAGACCACCCCAGCGGCTCCTCGCCTCGGTCCTTCTACCTACGGGTTTGAGGCCACGTCGGTTAGCACTGAGGGCGATTTGGGGACCCCAATGGGAGCCACTCCGCCGGATAACTCCCCACGGACCTCCCATTCCCCAGAATGCTCATTTGCCCCGCTGGGATGAGACTGCCGGTTCGTCTCAGGGCGAATTCGCGATCTCATTTCGGCGCTCGCGAAATGGATGAGCTCTCGATTGCAGCATCGGAGAGCGGGCTATCCAGCCTGACGTTGAGGACTCTACTCGACGAAGATCACGGCGCGGTCTCTCAGGCAGGCGATGTCCACCCTGGTGGCCCAGGAGCGCCACCTATGGCTAAACCTGGTCGAGATGAGAAAGGCTGACAAGGCACGGTTCCTTGACACCCCCATTTCCCAGGTCAGCCTGTTCGGCGACACCGTCGAGGACTTCGCCCTGCAGTTCTCGGCGGTGAAGAAGCAGACGGAGGCTATACAGCACCCCGTCTGCTCATCACCAAGGGCGTCCTCCTGCAGCAACAGCACTGGCTCCGCTGCAGCCCGCCCCAACGGCCCGGCCCCGGCGTGGAGCCCACCGCAGTAAGCAGACACCACTGGTGACCCAAGGATGAGGAGATCCACTTCTGTGGAGCTGGTAGACAGACCACTCCATCCCCCGGTGGAGGGCCGGGAGGAGAATCTTTTGTTTCATTTTCGCCGCATGCCCAAGAGGCTGCAGTACCCAAAACTTCAACAAAAGAGTGGTTTCCTTGTTCTCTGGGTCACATGTCAGGTGTGCACGGCCGTCGTCACGACTGCCATCCACTGTCCCATTTTGGCAGGTTTGGCACTCCAACGGCGGACCCCCCACCTCTGCATGCCCAGCTGTGGCACAAACACGCCCATACCGGGTTGGCTCCGATGGACTGCGGGGATGATGTTCCTCCTCCCATCTCCTCCACCAATCTTATGGTGGGTATCAGGAGCCAGGTAAGTGCAGGTAAGTCCCTGGACTCAGCATGGCCACGGAGCTCGAGCCCCCACAATGTGGCGCCTCAGGCTCCGCCCCACCGCGAGGCCCCACCCGCCGGTACGTACGACGTGATTAGCCCCTTGGTCCCCCTCGCCCGGAGTTTGGATGCGTGGCTTGCGCTTTCCAACCCGTCACGATGGCTGACCCGGACCGTCCGACTCAGCTACGTGATTCAGTTCACCAGGCGCCCACCCAGGTTCAGCGGAATCTGCTTCACCTCGGTGAAGGGTGAGAGCGCTGCTACCTTGTGTGCGGAGATCGCGACCCTTCTGCGCAAGGGCGCGATAGAGCCTGTCCCTCCAGCCGAGATGAAGAAAGGGTTTTACAGCCCTTACTTCATCGTACCGAAGAAAGGTGTTGCGTTGCGGCCAATCTTGGACCTGCGAGTTCTGAACCGGGCCTTACACAGACTCCTGTTCAAGATTCTGACGCAAAAACGCATTTTAGCGAGCGTCAAGATTGGTTTGCGGCGGTAGACCTGAAGGACGCGTACTTCCACGTCTCGGTTTTACCTCGACACAGACCCTTTCTGCGGTTTGCTTTCGAGGGCCAGGCATACCAGTACAAGGTCCTCCCCTTCGGCCTGTCCTTGTCCCCCCGCTAAGGGAAGTGGGCGTCCACATACTCAACTACCTTGACGACTGGCTGATCCTAGCTCACTCTCGAGAGTTACTGTGCGCACACAGGGACCTGGTGCTCGGGCACCTCAGCCGTCTAGGGCTTCGGGTCAACTGGGAAAAGAGAAAGCTCTCCCCGGTTCAGAGCATCTCTTTTCTCGGCTTGGAGTTGGACTCAGTCTCGATGACAGTGCACCTCATGAATGAGCACGGACAGTCAGTGCTGAAGGCATTCAGACAGAAGACAGCGGTTCCACTGAAACTTTTTCAGAGGGTCCTGGGGCATATGGCGTCCTCTGCGGTTGCCACACCACTCAGGTTGATGCATATGAGACCGCTTCAGCACTGGCTTCAGACTCGAGTCCCGAGATGGGCATGGCACCGCGGGACACATTGCATGGTCATCACGCCGATCTATCGCCGCCTGTTCAGCCCTTGGACCGACCTTCTACGGGCAGGGGTTCCCCTAGAGCTGGTCTCCAGGCGCGTCGTGGTTATGACGGACGCCTCCAAGATGGGCTGGGGCACCGTATGCAACGGGCACACAGCCTCCGGCTCCTGGACTAGCCCGTGGCTGTGTTGGCACATCAACTGTCTCGAGTTGTTGGCAGTACTGCTTGCCCTGCGGAGGTTCCGGCCGTTGATCCAGGGCAAGCACGTGTTGGTCCGGATGGACAACATGGCAATGGTAGCATACATCAACAATCAAGGTGGTCTACGCTCCTGTTGCATGTCACAACTCGCCCGCCATCTCCTCCTCTGGAGTCAGCAGCCCCTCAAGTCGCTACGAGCCAATTACATCCTGGGCGACCTCAACATCCTGGGTAGGACCTACCATGTGACTTCTCCACATCCACATTCCGACAAGAATCGGTAAGACCATGTAACGTATTTCCACTCAAAATACCCCCCCCCCCCTCCCCTTCTCTGGACGGGGTGTGGTCTCCACGTTGTCTTCCCCTTGGGAGTGACACCCCCCCGACATAGACATTTATGGCCCCCAGTCGGTTAACAAATTCCACTCTTTTTGGGGAGAAAAAAGAGGAAAAGAGGCCACGGCTGGGCTAGCCTGTCCCTATTTGTTGGGCAGTCGACTTGTTCCCGAAGGACCGTTCGACGCTCATAAGAGCGTTGGGGGAGGATACGTGTCGGCCTGGTGCACTGGCTACAAGGCACACAGCGGTCTGCCCGTCTTGCACCGCCAGTCCACATAACACAGTTCAGCTAGTTGTGCCGTTTTGTATAGGGACCCTAGTGTCACTACATCGACACAACGTCGAGTGAGTGACAGATAGGGAACGTTCTGGTTACTTTCGTAACCTCCGTTCCCTGATGGAGGGAACGAGACGTTGTGTCCCTCTTGCCACAACACTGAACTACCCGCTGAAATGGCCGGGACCTTGTCTTGGCTCCTCAGCACAAAACCTGAATGAGTGGTCACATACCAGCTCCTTTTATACCCGTATGTCCGGGGGAGTGGCATGCAAATTCCACTCGCCAATTCCCATTGGCCATTTTTTAAAAAGCAGAGGTGTTTGGGGCTCCCAAGAGTGACCCCTAGTGTCATTACATCGACACAACGTCTCGTTCCCTCCATCAGGGAACGGAGGTTACGAAGGTAACCAGGACGTTTTACCTTAAAAACTGTAAGTAATTCTATGAAGGCATATTTTAAGATCACAGAGAAAAGTAAAACCACAACAATGGAGTGCAAACAAGTGAAATGAGTTTTCGATTTGTGTTTCTATTTCATAAGACTTTGTAAGCAGCATTATTTTCTTGTAGGCACAATGTCCTCTGGGCAACACTAGATGGACAGCTCATGTCACTGTGGAAAAAACGCACAGTGAGTTATGACGTTGCATAATGGCACTCAGGGGCATAGCAGCCGTGGGTGACGTGAGAGACATGTCCCCCGCACTCTTTAAAAAGGTGATTTGGTTCTCTGCTCTTTTTCAAGCTAAACCCATACCCAGAGTCCAAATGGTGGATTTGTATACAGTATTCTTTGTGTTTTGTTACTTTGGGCTGATTGAGCAAACATCTAGCCAAATACAGGTGAGTTTCATGAGCAGAAAACAACCCTTACATAATAGGCCGTCAGTCAGACAGTCTAATCAACATGGCTCCATTCATTTCTACAAAGTTGCTTTCAGCAATGCTCATTTATCCATGTTTTTATCGACACTGATGTTTATCTAAATGAATAATCTAGAGATGAGGAACACAAACGAGATCGTTCTATTGTTACGTGAAATTCACTGCAGAATCAAAAACAAATGACAATCCTTCTTTTAAGCACACATAAGTGGAATTTATATCAGCACCTGAGTCTTCATTAAATTAAGTTTTTTTTATTATTATTATGTTTGTGAGGTAATAGTTTGATTGGTTCTTTTTGCCAGTTTAAGCAGATTACTAGATCAGTGTTAAATAGGTAAAGCTATTTTTAATATCAGCTCCTGCTTTTTACCTCTATGATGGTGTGCTGTCAACAAACTGTAGGAAAAAAGATAGATCTGCTGTGTTCTTAGAACACATGCATTTTACTGAAGTGAATTGATATGTAGACACATTTTTTATACATGAAAACGTACAGACATTATTGAAACAATTATTATAAGACTATTATTGTTGTCTTTTGATTAAAGTCATGCTAAGCAGCTCATAAAATGTAGGGAAGTGATAGATTTGCTTTGTTCTTATAATGCATAAAACCTCTACTAAAGTCTCTTTGTAGATCTGTAGACATACAAATTTTAAAGGAGTACAATTTTCTTTGATCGTTAATTCAGTGACTAACTAATTTCACACAAGACCTCAACCGGTGGCATCACCAGAAATGTTCATTGAACGAATCATTAAATGGATTTTAATGAATTTTTGTGAACGTAGTCAAAACACTTGAGTCACTTGGATAAATTTAAATCCCACAATGCACAAGCACAGAGTAAAAATTAAATTGTGCACATGCACAATTTACATTATTGTAATTTATTAAATCATTTATTCAGGACCAGCTTGTGCTCAGTTTTTTATTGTCATGTGTGAAACAGAAGCAAGTGCTCCACAGGATGCCCTTTATTTTTGCAGCTAATTTAGCTAAATTTTGCAATTACTTTGCAATACTTGAATATTAAAATACTACAAATACAAGTATATAATACTTATATATCAATTTAATACTTATATAATGCTTATATATTAATATATACTGTAAAATATTAATACTACACTGTAAGTGTTGGGTCTGTGCAAGCCACCTACTGACAGTTGTGTGTCCCCCTCCCCCCACACTTTTAAAATGACTGCTATGCCCCTGATGGCACTATATATTCAATATTTAATAATTTATCACAAATTTCCATGGTTTAGTATACTAACACCTACAGTATATATGTACACAATTTACAATGTGACACAGGACAAGTTCACAGAATATGTATTTCATGTTACGAGCATCACTGATGTACGCAAGCAGGATCATGGACATTTTTCCATCTACTTCAGGAAGAAACACTTAGACTTCATGGATCACAGTAAGTTTTAATATGAGATCATAATGCACTGAATTCTGTTTTTAATCAGTACGTGTCTTGTTTTCCAGTGAAAACACCCTTAAAACAGGATTTCAAGAATTCTGTTCAGAAGCAAAATTACATTAAATATTTATTTGTTTTCAGAGAATCTATCTTGAATACTGTATATAATATATTTTGTATCCATTGGCACATTTTTATTTTTTATTTTTATTTTTTTTTCACTTGTTTTATGTGTAAATCGTATGTGTATAACAGGGTTGAAATATTATCGCTGGGGGTGTTATCTGAATATATGGTTTTTAATATCCAAATATACTTAGACATTATATATTTAGACATTTGAATGTATATTTGTAAATCTGAATATATAGTTTTAAATCCTGAATATGTAGTTATATAAATCTAAATGTATTGATTGTGAATTGTTAAACCTGTTGCCTTTCTGAAGACATAGCTAAAACATGTTATCTGAACATATTACTATATTATTAATACCTTATGTCTGTTAGAATGGTTAAAATCTTACAGAATTTTACTTTTAAAATCTCCTTTCCAAAAATGAAAAAGGCACATGTTTCAAATAATGACCCTTCAACATAAACTTTATTTTGTAATATAAACTTTCCAACAGATTTATTTTCTGCTGTGTGCTACAGAAACAAATAATTTCTTGAGAGTTAATATTCGGTTTACTTTGATTAATATGAGCATAAAGAATTCGAGCTTATATCTTGAAAAATGGACACCCTTTGGCTCCCACTTCATCTGTGTCCTGTGAATGTGTTTTTGTCATAGCTGTGCAGGAGGGCTGGGTTGCGTCTCTCCTTGCTTCTCGTGGGGGGGAACCAGCTGCTCCACCCAAACAACACGGGCCCCTTACCATGAAAGACCCACGGAAAAAGATGTATGCTGCTAGCTGTGGACACAACCTTTGGATTTACAGGAGTAAAGAGGTGTGGATTATTGTTTACTTTCTCATTAACCTTTCAAGAACAATTTTAAAAGACCAGGGATGGAGGCATTAAGATAGCATAGTATTAAAATACCACAATCTGTCCTAACAGTTAGAACTGCAACAGTAGGTTCAGCTGTGGGTTTGAGGTGAATCCAAAGGAAACATCATGTGATGAGATCGCTTAGTAAAGTTAGTATAGGTGCAACTGTGCACTACATCTTATCCAATTTTCATGAGAGCACCAATTCTCTGCTCAGTTTTTATGCCAGTGCAGAGCACAAGTGGGTGTGGCTGGGAGTGTTTGCAACATCTATCTGTGGGTGTATGCGACAAACTGTGGGTGTATTGTATGTTAATAAAGTGGCACAATTTGCTATTTTCCTGAGAAATAGGTCATTGCGCTAAGACGTTTGAGAACCATGTCTATTCTCACCGCAAAGTGTAAACAAAGTCTAAGTTTATTTTGTATAGTGCCTTTCCAAAGCTAAAGGATGCTGTACAGAAATTAAACAGAGAAACATATAACTAATATATATTACAAAATAATGGGGGAAAAGCAAAGCATATTTTAAGCAGGTGAGACATGGTCGAGGAGGATGAGTGCCAATAGTCTCAGAGAGGCCGAGATACAGTATATACAACCAGATTGAATATTTGCACTAGGTGTAAATAGCACCTGCCACACAGTGCGGCTATTTGCATTCAAATTGTCTGATGGAAACACAGATATTGAAGACAAACTGCACCCACAGGTGTCAGTGCAGTGGTGTGTCATGATGGTGTGGATGTGCTTTTATCTTCTGGACGACCTGGGTTCAATTCAGCCTTTTGTCCCACTTTTTCCTATCCTGTTTCCTGTCTCCATTAGTGATGGGAAGATGGGATCATTTTACTGACTTGGATCTTTGAGTCTCGTTCAGCAAAATGAATTAATCTTTATCAAGTCTTTTCGTTCATTTGAGCAGAATTAAATTAAAATGTTACAATTTCAATAGCCAAATACCCCCCTCTACTTAATGCAAACTTTGAATATAGTCCCAATTAGGAAAAAATTATAATGCAGCCAAGGACAAATTATGAGAAACAGAAATGATTAGTTCACCTCTGGATTGAATCTTCTTCTAACAGCCGTATAGGCTGTGCATTGCTCACACAGGGAACAGAAATGATTAGTTCACCTCTCGAGACTTGAAAGGTGAACTAATCACTCCTGTTTCCTGTACAGCGCCTATGCGGTTTTCACGTAACAAGCGAACGGAGGTTGCGTAATGCACATGAGCGGCCAACACAAAATGAACGAATCACTCTCTGAGACTACTCGTTCTTCTGAGTCACATAAAAGATTCATTCAAAATGATTGAATCGTTCATGAATGACCCATCACTAGTCTCCACTCTTAATCTTTCCTTTAATATTACATATAATAAAACATAAAAATGAATAAAGGTTGATTTCCTCACATTGATTTGGTCACTGTGAATGTCGGGGAGTTGAGAGAAAGGTTTCATCCGAGTAAATTACCATGTTTTTGACTATGGTAAATTTTTTTTATTTTATTTAAAAAAAATGTTTTATTCCATATCAACAGTTTATTTCAATTTAATCATATAAATTGTCTAAATAAGTGAATTAATTAGAACTTTAATCAAATGAATATAGACCATTGCTAAAGTGTTCTGGGTGATTGCTAGGGTGATGCTCGGTGGTTGCTAGGTGGTCGCTAGAGTGTTCCGGGTAGTTGCTACGGTATTAGGGTAGCTTAGCTTGGGCTAACCGGGACCTGCTATTCAGCTAACTTCGACAGACCCCTGCACATTCAACAGGTAGTGGGGACACGGCTTCATTTTCCAGTGAAAAAAGCTCAGGTTGTCTCTCATCAACCTGTGAAACTGGCTCTTACAGAACTTATTGAGAGGATGTGAGACAATATGACAATATCATCACAATATCTTGTTAGATCAGTATGAGCAGTTAATGCAATACATTTTCATATGTCTGTTTGACAGAGATTTCAGTAGTGAGTGAGAGACAGTTTCATAAGTGTATATGAGAAGTGTTGAAATAATGATTGTAAGACTCTTTCTGCTACAAATGTGTACATTTAGTTTAGCCAGTGTCCACAGAGTCCGTTTTGAATATAAATACCTTAATTTTACTAGTGTTTGTAAGAATCTATTCTATAATACACATAAATGAATTATACAAATGTTTAAATCAATGTATGATATCAATGAAAGCTTTTCAATACACATATTAATGAATTTCACTACTGTTTGTATCAATGAATACATTTCGTAGTGTTCATAAGTGGCTTTTCAACAATACTGGCCTACACGACTACTCTGCTCGCTGTCATCTATTAAAATGGATCATGATGCTGTTTTCCGTGTGTGAGCAACAGAGCTCTAAAAGCAGCCGGCGTTGACATTACACCAACTCCACACATTCACAAGCGCTCACATCTGAAGCACTCAGAACATGCTAACCATGTTTATCTCACTAAATCGCATCCTTTGTGGTTTAATAATTACACTAAGACATAACATGATTTTAATTTGTGCACTGAATGTTTACTGAATATATTTTTTGGCAGAAGCCATAGTTTTAATGAAACTAACCATGGTGTTACTACATACAGTGTTAATATAGTAAACATATTTAATTTTGTGGTTACTAAGATTTTACTACAAAATACCATGGTGATACTATGGTTACTGTAGTAAAACCATGGTTAATTTTTTCTAAGGGAAGGTTAGGTTTAGAGGTAGGGGTTGGTGTAGGGTGTTTGTGGGACTCTATGGCTGTACTCACACTAGGCAATCTGTACTGTGCCCGAGCACGTTTGACCCCCAAAGTCTAGTTCGTTTGACTAGTGTGATCGCTGAACCGTGCCTTGGCCTGTTTGAAGAGGTGGGCTCAGGCACGGTACGCATCTAGTGTGATCGCTAACTGTGGCCGAGCACGGAACTCGAAACATGACGTCAGTAATGCGACTGTTCCATTTAACAAACATGGTGACAAAAGGATCACTTTGGTCTACGGCAGAGGTGCAGTGTTTACTGGAAATTTGGGCCGACAAGAGTATACAGGAACAACTGGATACAACACACAAGAACTCCGAGATATTTGGTAAAATTCACGAATTTCTTCGTGCTTGAGGGTACCAAAGAACCACTGAGCAATGTCATGACAAGCTGAAAAAACTGCGGGTTCAGTAACTGAAGGTAAATCTGGCAGCTCATCGGACACAAGGTTAAATTCCAGTGGTATGATGCTGTTGTAGGAATTTTGGTAGTATAAATGTACACGGGATAGGTTAAAATGCCCGCGTACCCCCACCATTATATGTAAGGAAATTTAGTATGTGTGAGCTAGGAATTAAGTTAAAATGTCCTTTTCCTACATTATTATGTAAGGAAATTTATAATGGAATTAGTCGCGTTCGACAACCATTATAAATTAGATAAATGACAAATAACTGGATTATTTGTCTGAATAAAATTTTCCACCATTAAAATCGTAATTTTCTATTGTAAGGAATTAGCTTTAATAAGCGAATTATAATTAATTCACTTATTGGAGTAATATTATTCTCATGGCTTATTGAAAATAATATTACACATATTTAGTTATAGCTTTGAAGTGAAATCTTTTGAAAACAGGGATGGGATTATTTATCATAATATATCACAGTCAAATTATCTTTGAATACAGACAAACTTTATTGCTATTCTAAACATAAAACTAATCTAACACATACAACATGAAACAGGTTGGTGAGTAAAGTGACAGAATGATCAATACAGAGGAAATGAACTTTATGGAGTCTGCTGACAATGCCTTAAGAACCATTTATTCTTCTTTGAGTCTACTTCGATTTGCATTCGGATTACCCAAAGTATTTAACTAATACACCAGCACTTTGAGCAAAAGTCTGTTGATGTACTTGCGTGTCATTGCGTTTCCTTGTGTCTCTTGGTTCTTTGGCTCTTTGTCAAAAGTTCGTTCCGTCGATGTTTTGAACCTCGGTTATGATTGGATAGTTATTGTCTAGATGAATGAGGCCTTCTGCAAGAAGGACTCGTGACTCCTGTTGGGTGTCTGGATCGTAGAGCAGAGAGTGAGAGGCTTCCTTGGAACTTTGTGGCCCGAGGTCTTACTCGGACTCTACATGGCACGGAGGATCTGGAAGCAGCAAGCACTGAAGAGCAGAAGAGGAAGAAGGACAAGAGAGGCCAAAGTATAGAGAAGAAGCAGCGAAGAAGTAAGAGAGTGTGTTCTTCCTGTTTAGGAACTTTTGAACTGAAATTGGCCGCACCCTAAAGGCCTCCTGACCCGATCAGAAGTGGCTTTTCAGAGTCACATGGTCGACTGGTCTGTCCTCTTCACAGTTGATTTACGATCCTTTGTGTGGTAGATTCCTGCTCAAAATAGTGACTGTTTAATCATGAACTTTTATATCTTGAAAACGTTGCAAGAGACATGATATTCGTTGTCATCAACATTCTCTACATAAACAAGCAAGCATTTACATACTAACTGTGACATACTTTCATGGGTATTACACGTGTAAGTAACAAAACATGAAAATCCCTGATTACCAATCATACTGGTTAATTAATTGGTTTTACAACATGGATAAAACATTACACGTTATGAGAAACCTGATTGTCAGGGTATATTATCAGGTTAGTTATCATTCTTAGTAGAATGAGATGAATAATACAAGATTAACAATTATACTTATTGATTTGTTAGTTAGAAGTGATTACAAATCACTACACATATTTTAAAAGGTACTTCAGGCTATAATCATTAATTTGTCAGTTATGAAAGTAATCACAGGTCAAAGTAATTTGCAGAATTATCTAGCAAGGCTAGGTATGGTGTACATTGTAGGTTTAAATGCATTCTGTATATTTAAGAGGGTTAACTCAGTGAAGGTACAACGTTCATGGATTCCTTCACGAGTCTCCGTTTCCTGATATGGCCGCAGATTTATGCATTTAAGGTCACAAGGTCTTACTTGGTCTTACAGAGGGTTTAAGTTTGTGGAACAAAGAAGGGTTGTCCATATGGGTTAGCGCTGTCATTACAAACCCTAGTTTGAGATTAAGCAAGAATGGTGGAGACGGTCTCCTTCAGCAATTTAGGTGCCATGGATTCATTTTTTGACTCTCTAATGGCTTGGTGGGGGATCTCTCTGATCTGTGGAATGTGGTGTTGTGTTCATTTGATGGCTTCGTTCGTGGATAATCCTACACTGTCGACAATTAGGCATGTGAGAGGGCCATGAGTCACCGTGCCACAAACGACTCCAAATAAGCCACAAAGTAAGTAACATTAAATGATGGACTCCATTGTGCTGTGCGAGAGCGCTTTTCTTCCTGTTTTCTTCAAAACAAAAAGTCGCAACGTAATGACGTAAGTGTGCTCAGGCCCAGGGGCCGGTTGCACCAGCTGTGCGTAAGTTAAAGTTTAGCCTATTTGTGGCATAAATGGGCACTAAGTCACAATTTATGCACTACTAAATATGTGAGCGTTACACCATTAAACTTAGGTAGGATGTAACCCTACGTATAAACTAAATATTTATGGAATCCTCCGACCAGGAGTAATGGATGGAATAAAAAATCAGACTGATATTTTATGACATCAATGAGCTCATGTTTTGCATGACAGGCATCAATCATTTCGACATACAGTATGATGTTGACATTTACACTCGTTTACATTTACGAGAGAGAGAAAAAAAACGTACTTTTAAGCATCTCTTCAGCATTAAAGCGATCTAACGGTGCAGTTTTCAGGGTGCCACCCAGTGTCAAGTTTCAACACATTCAAAATATATATAGGATATTAAAATGAATAAATGTCTATTTTTCCAGCATGTTGTATTAGTATTTATTTATCACCCCCTATTTATTTTAGATACAGTTCCTATATATTGTTATTTACACAGGGCAAATATATTTATCAAATCTACTTTTATTACGTAGCGTATTTTAATGAAGATATAATTTGTTACAGCTGACAGTTACATGAGCAAACAAGGTTTGCATTGAAGTTCATGGCTTTTTAACACTTCTGTGTACAAATTTGAAGGCTGCTTATTGGATAAATACAAGTAAACATCATATTACGTGGTTTCGCATTTCTTTACGGAGAGCTTACGACCTACTAGTTAAGTCTTGCCTGAAGAACAGGTGGTGCAACCAAATTAAGCACTGACTTAGTTACAAACTAACTAGTAGTTACTAAGCCCTTAGTGTGAACTTTACATCCTAACTTACGTGAGAACTTACACACAGCTGGTGCAACCCTGCCCAGAACGTTAAGTGCTATGTGAGTGCAGACCAGTGGGGGAGTGGGGAGGGGGGACAATCTTGCTTGGCACGGTACAAGGCAACCGGGCCTAGTGTGAGTACGCCCTAAATAAACACAATTAACACGCTGCAGTGATGCCGCTATTCTGTATGCTAGTATTTAATTAGGGTTGCAAATAGCATCTTACACTATTTGACCTTATTGCAAAGAAGATGCTTTTGGTTACTATTGGTTGCTATTAACTAAATAGCCTCTGCCATATACAATACAAATATCGCGGTCCAGAGCAGCACAGTCAACAAAACAAAAAAGTCACAGAGCAGGGGAAGCATTACATACAGCCCATTTACACTTCCAAATTCTTATAAATAGGTTGTCTTCATTTATAATATCGACATTGTTTGACAGAGAATGGAATATATAACTGGATGTAGACGCAATAACCACAGAAGAACCTCCATATTAAATTGCACTTGACCCAGCCTATTAGCGCTTTGCATGCCTAGACTTTATGGCCATGCACTGACTTTGTGCATATGATGTATTGCATAGCGCTGCGCTTAGGGCATAACACTCTTAAAATAGGGCCTTTTGAGTTTATATACTTGTACACAATTGTTTTCTGTGATTTATCTTTAGGATTAATCACTTGTGCATCCCCCCTCAAGTTTGAATAAACATGAATATAAATCCTTATATATATATATATATATATATATATATATATATATATATATATATATTATATATATATATATATTTATGTGTGTGTGTGTGTGTGTGTGTGTAAATATACGTACAGTACATACACATTATATTTGTGATTTCTCTATGATTATACTGTATATATCTATTATTTCATCCTGGACTACATGAAGAGAGGTAATACGTGTTAGTGAATTTACACTAAGGTAATGTCAAATAAAATGTGAAATAAAGGTGGAGGAGGAATGCCGGAAGAATTGTCGCAGGAGAAAGGTATGCAAGGTATGCGATGCTGGGAAAATCTGGGAAATGTCTGCCAGCTCTTCGCCGTTGCTCCGGTGGCCTTAAGCCAGGCTATGGCCCTACCATTCGCAATTGACACCCCTTCATAAAAGTATCATAAAAGCAGACCATATGACTTGTGTTCTTTATTCCAAGTCTTCTGAAGACACATGATAGCTTTGTGTGAGGAACAGACTGAAACAAATATCTCCTCGCTGGGCATCACAGGAACTGTGCTTGACTGGTTTAATTCCTATCTCTCAGGTAGGTCCTTCAAGGTATCCTGGAGAGGTGAGGTATCCAAGCCACATCAGCTACTTACTGGGGTACCTCAGGGATCAGTGCTTGGGCCACTTTTCTTCTCTATATACACAACATCACTGGGACCCATCATTCAGGCACATGGTTTCTCTTACCACTGCTACGCTGATGACACACAACTCTACTTGTCTTTCCAGCCCAACGACACCACAGTGACTGCTCGAATTTCTGCCTCCCTGGCAGACATCTTGGCCTGGATGAAGGAGCACCACCTGCAACTTAACCCAGCCAAGACTGAACTCTTTGTCTTTCCAGCCAACCCTGCAGTTGAACACAACATCACCATGCAGCTGGGTGCAACTAAAGTAACGCCTTCCAAATCAGTCAGAAATATAGGAATCTAAATTTCACAGACCACATCTCAAAGACCGTAAGATCATGTAGATTTACACTCTACAATATCAGGAAGATAAGACCCTTCCCTTCTGAACATGCCACACAACTTCTTGTTCAGTCACTTGTCATAACTAGACTGGACTACTGTAACGCTCTCATTGCAGGCATCCCTGCATGTGCAATTAGACCCTGCAAATGATCCAGAATGCAGCAGCACATCTGGTCTTTAATGAACCAAAGAGAGCACGTTACACCACTCCTTGTCTCTCTCCACTGGCTGCCGGTTGATGCACGTATCAAATTCACGGCTCTGATGCTGGCATACAGAACAGTCACTGGGTCTGCTCCAGCATACCTAAAATAATTTATGTAGAGCTATGCGCTCACTAGAAGTCTGCAGTTGGCTAAGGAACATCGCCTTGTTGTACCAACACAAAGAGGCACCAAAACACTTTCCCGGACTTTCAGCTTCATCATACAGTGTTGGTGGAACGACCTTCCCAACTCCATCTGTGAAGCTGACTCACTCTCCATCTTCAAAAAACAACTAAAAACACATCTTTTCCATGAGCACTTAACCAGTCATTAAAAAAATAAATAAAATAAAATAAAAATTCCTGTTGCACTTTATTCTGTTTTGAATACTATTATGATGCTAGTGAAACTTTTGTAATATAGCACTTTTCATACCACTGTCTCCTTAAGATGATTCGCTTATGTTTTCCTCTTTTGTAAGTCCCTTTGGATAAAAGCGTCTGCCAAATGAATAAATGTAAATGTAAATTAAAGGGAGAGGGAGATTTGTACGTTTTGTACATGTACTGCACATTTCTACTGCTAGACTGTGATATATAACTTATATTTTGCTATGGGATGTTTTCTAATTGAACTCGTTGGAATTAACAGGACTTCAGCTTAGGGCTTGGCATGACGTGTGTGTCTATGAATATTGCATCTGTGAAGCCTACCGGTCACCACAGCTTCAGCCTCATCACTCCATACAGAACCTTCAAGTGAGTGTCTTCTTTAAATCAATCTTATCTTACAAATCTTACAAGCAAAAAGTCTCTTAACTGGCCACATTTCTGTTCCCTACATGCTTTGGTTACTGTTGGTCAAAAAGTAACCGAACATGTTTGTTCAGTTTCTCTGCAGACTCGGCTAAGGAGGCAAACATGTGGCTGGACTGTCTGAATGAGGTGATCCGCAGCGCTCTGTCATGCAGCGAGGTGGCACATCGGCTTTGGTCGAGCCCCTGGAATAAAGTTTGTGCTGACTGTGGTGCTGCTAATCCGGAGTGGGCGTCAGTGAACCTGCTGGTTGTCATTTGTGAGGCGTGCGCGAGTGCTCATCGATCCCTGGGCAGTAACAGGTCCAAAGTGCGAAGTCTGAAACTAGATAATAAGGTTTGGACAGCACCTTTACTTCAGGTGAGATTTGTCATGCTGCAACACCAATAAATGACTAGACTCACTCTCTGCAGGCATGACATATAATGCTCAGTAACACTTAATAACACTCCATGAATAGGAAACAAAATAATTTAATGAGTTTCTCATCTTTTTGTAACTCTGCTAGCATAATTTGGGGCATGTCTGAATACAGTTTAAAACCCTGATTTATGTTATTTTGTTATTTTCTAGCAATAAACATGAAATAAATATAAAAATGTAATATACACTGGCGGCCAAATGTTTGTAATAATGTACAGATTTTGCTCTTATGGAAAGAAATTGGTGTTTTTATTCACCAAAGTGGCATTCAACTGATCACAATGTATAGTCAGGACATTACATGAAAAATTACTATTACAATTTGAAAAAAAATGTAAACTACTTCAAAGAGTTCTCATAAAAAAATCCTCCACGTGCAGCAATGACAGTTTTGTAGATCCTTGGCATTCTAGCTGTCAGTTTGTCCAGATACTCAGGTGACATTTCACCACACGCTTCCTGTAGCACTTGCCATAGATGTGGCTGTCTTGTCGGGCACTTCTTACACACCTTACAGTCTAGCTGATCCCACAAAAGCTCAATGGGGTTAAGATCCATAACATTATTTTCCAATTATCTGTTATCCAATTTCTGTTTCTTTGCCCACTCTAACCATTTCTTTTTGTTTTTCTGTTTCAAAAGTGGCTTTTTCATAGCAATTCTTCCCGTATGGCCTGCACCCCTGAGTATTCTCTTTACTGTTCTACATGAAACTGGTGTTAGAATTCAATGAAGCTGTCAGCTGAGGACATGTGAGGTGTTTATTTCTGAAACTAGAGACTCTGATGTACTTATCCTCTTGTTTAGTTGTATCTGGGCCTTCCACATTTCTTTCTGTCCTTGTTAGAGCCAGTTGTCCTTTGTCTTTGAAGACTTTAGTGTACACCTTTGTATGAAATCTTTAGTTTTTTGGTAATTTCAAGCATTGTATAGCCTTCATTCCTCAAAACAATGATTGACTGACGAGTTTCTAGAGAAAGCTGTTTCTTTTTTGCCATTTTTGACCTAATATTGACCTTAAGACATACCAGTCTATTGCATACTGTGGCAACTCAAAAACAGACACAAAGACAATGTTAAGCTTCATTTAATGAACCAAATAGCTTTCAACTGTGTTTGATATAATGGCAAGTGATTTTCTAGTACCAAATTAGCAATTTAGCATGTTTGCTCAAGAATAAGGTGTTGGAGTGATGGCTGCTGGAAATGGGGCCTGTCTAGATTTGATCAAAAATGACTTTTTTTAAATAGTGATGTTGCTGTTTTTACATCAGTAATGTCCTGACTGTACTTTGTGATCAGTTGAATGCCACTTTGGTGAAATAAATTACCAATTTCCTTCCGAAAAAGCAAAATCTGTACATTATTCCAAACTTTTGGCCGACAGTGTATGTATGTATATGTGTATGTGTATATATACATACACACATACACATATCTTACAATATATATATCAAGCTTTTGACACTTTTGACACTTAGAACAATTGAGGGACATGTACACAACTATTACACAAGGTGCAAACATTCATTGATACTCAAGAATACAACACACTACTATATGCATACTATACTTTATGTAAATATCTGTAATTATAGATTCTGAAGAGCAGTACTAAATAAAAAAATATATATATATTTGATCTCTTACATTTATATAAATTATGAAAGGGGTGTGAACGTTTATGAGACAAAAGGGAATGCAAACTTATCTTCTCAAATATTTACTGTTTATTAAAGCTTAGATTAATGGGTTATCAGCTGACTTTTCTTCTGCTTTCTATCTTGTTTCTGAACAGCAATCTAAAGCCAACAATTCTGTGATTTGGCTACTAAAAACAGCCATTTGGCTCCTTAATGTTTCAGTTTAGGAGCCAATGGCTCCTAAGTCATTTTTTTAGTCTGGAACCCTGGGCTGGGTAGAGGAGGTTATTTTATGTAACGTACGCATGGTAGTCAAATAAAGGAAAGCCTCCATCGCCATCATTTACAGCAGGGGTGCTCACACTTCTATGGAATAATATCTACTTTTCCATCATGTTATTGCAGCAAGATCTACCATACACAATATATAAATTTATCACAATACCAAAATATCAGTAGTGTTTAGTGAAATGTGATGATTTTTGATACCAGCTTCAATACCACAAGAAATAATAGCCTAACACTAACTAATTTCTTAATTATAAAATAAAGTTCTCAGGTTATTATTTAAGAGTAGTAAACAGTCAGTAAAAAAACTAACAATAGAAAAGCAATGAATGGGGGGGGGGGGGAGACACACTATAGAACAATTAAACCTTCAGAATGAATTTGACAAACTATTACTGGTCTTCCCTGTATGAATAATTAGACTAGAGTTATACAAATAAAGGTATCCAGCCAAGAGCAGTGAGTTGTTTTGTCATTTTCTTGTTATTAGTGTTTGTTTCATATTAAGGATACACTAGACTATTAGGTTACATTTAAACTTACAAGTCTTACATTTCGATACAAATCAGCTTTTCCCCCATTGTTTACGTTCACTTTAAACATAACTCTCTGTGTTTACATGAACATCTCATCAAGACGGAATTTTAAAATGTATTTGACCGTTTAGGCACGAGCATTCTCGGAGCACACATGCATGTAAAATGTGCCTCACACACACAAACCGCCTGTCAGTCAAACAGCGTGCAGAGTGTGGGGGTGGGGTTTTCGCACAGACGCAGGGGGAGAGTGGGGGTGGGGTTTGCGCACAGATGCAGAGGGAGAGTGGGGGCGGAGTTTGCACGCAAACGCAGAAGGAGAGTGGGGGTGGGGTTTGCGCGCAGACGCAGAGGGAGAGTGGGGATGGGGTTTGCGCGCAAATGCAGAAGGAGTGTAGATGCAAACACGGCACGGCTTTACGGAAGAAATGGGTTATGCAAAGCAACATCAAACTATATCGATATAAACGGTATTGTCTCATCCCATATCTCATTTGAAAATATATCAATATACCTTAAAAAGTCAATATACTGCCCATCCCTAAACATATGCTGTTTTTTTTTATTATTGATAGGCTAATATTTCCCATAAATTGAAAATAAATATTTGTTAACTACTCAGATACAAATGTTTCATGTTATTTCTTAGTTGTTTGTGCTGTATGGAAATAAAGCCGCCAACAGTGTGTGGGGCCACAACATCCCTGCGGTGGAGCAGATCGGACCTGATGTTTCAACAGATCAGAGGGCAGAATTCATACTTACCAAATACTGCAAAGGACTTTACTGCAAAGTTCACCCGCTTGCCACAAACCAGAAACTGCTCGACCAGGTTTAGGAATAATGTCCTTTTATGAACTTTAAACCTATACTGTGGCCAGGTTTGTGTGATGGTAATCATTGTATTCTCTACAGAGGTTACGTGAGGTTGTGTGTGGTCCTAATGTGGAGGAGACTCTGTCTCTGCTGTGTTCAGGAGCAAGGGTTTTGTGCAGCGTGACAGATCCTGAGTATCCCTCCGCAATCAGTGTGGCCGAAAGTTCTGGACAGGCCCTGCAGACAGAGCTGCTCAGACATAATGAGTTTGTGGGTACGTTTAGAGTCCAGGGGGCATATTAAAGAAAGATCCTAACTTTGGTTCCCTATCTGTCACTCACTCCACGTTGTGTCGATGTAGTGACACTAGGGGTCTCTCTTGGGAGCCCAAGACACCTCTGGTCTTTGATAAAAGGCCAATGAAAATTGGCGAGTGGTATTTGCATGCCACTCCCCCGGACATACGGGTATAAAAGGAGCTGGTATGCAACCACTCATTCAGGTTTTATGCTGAGGAGCTGAATACTACTGTTCATTCACCTCTGCCGGATCTGACGGCGCATTTCAGTGGCTTCTCCCCCCTCTGCACTGGTGCACTGCAGAGAATGCCCCTGGGCGCTTCGGCAGAAATAAAAGAGTATATTTCTCTAAAAGAGTATATTTCTCTAAAAGAGCGACACACACGGAACGTCTTTTTAAAGACGCATCTTTCTAAAGACGCTTTTCCGATTGTGTGTTATTCCTGGTTGCGCTCGTTATCTCTCGCCTTCTGACGGTCACGATCACTGTCTTTCGTGTCTGGGCACTGCTCATGCGGAGACAGCGTTCGTGGATGGTCATGTTCTCATTGCGAGGATATGTCCATGGCAACGTTGCGGCTCCCCGCCTCGGTCCTTTTACCCACGGGTATGAGGCCAGCGCGGCTAGCACTGGGGGTGATTTGGGGACCCCAATGGGACTGCCTCCGCCGGGTATCCCCCCGCGGATCTCCCATTCCCCAGCACGCTCGTCTGGCCCGATCAGGCTTCCGGATGAGTCCGCCGGCTTGTCTCACGGCGAGTTCGACCTCTTATTCAGAGCCCGCGAAAGTGATGAGCTCTCGAGCGCAGCATCGGAGAGCGGTCTCGTCCAGTCGGAAGCCTCAGCTGGGCTCCTCCCTTCGGGGATGATTGCGCAGTCACAGGCTGACACGGAGATGATGACATGCTTTCCCGGGCAGCTGCGAGCGTCAGCTAGAGTGGAACCCTCTGCTCTTCCCTGAACCCTCACGGCTCGGTGATTGGTTCCTGGTCGCATTCTCAACTATCTCGACAACTGGCTAATCCTAGCTCACTCTCAAGACATGTTGTGGGCACACAGGGACCTGGTGCTCTCACACCTCAGCCAACTAGAGCTTCGGGTCAACTGGGAAAAGAGCAAGCTCCTCCCGGTTCAGAGCGTCTCTTTTCTCGGTTTGGAGTTGGACTCAGTCTCCTTGATGGCACCTTACGAATGAGCGCGCCCAGTCGGTGCTGGCTTGTTTTAAGGCATTCAAACAGAGAACAGCGGTTCCACTGAAACTTTTTCAGAGGCTTCTGGGGCATATGGCGTCCTCGGCGGTGGCCACCCCTCTCGGGTTGATGCATATGAGGCTCCAGACTCGAGTTCCGAGATGGGCATGGCGCCACGGGACACATCACGCCGGTCTGTCACCGTCTTTTCAGCCCTTGGAGCGACCTCTCGTTTCTACGAGCAGGTGTTCCTTTAGAACTGGTCTCCAGGTGCATTGTGGTCATGACAGATGCCTCCAAAACGGGCTGGGGCACTGTTTGCAACGGGCATGGAGCCGCCGGCCTCTGGACGGGTCCACGACTGCATTGGCACATCAACTGCCTCGAGTTGTTGGTAATTCTGCTCACCCTGCGGAGGTTTTGGCCGTTGATCCAGGGCAAGCATGTGTTAGTTCAGACAGACAACACGACGACGGTAGCAAGGCGCCAAGGTGGTCTGCGCTCTCGTTGTATGTCACAACTCACCCGCCGTCTCCTCCTCTGGAGTCAGCAGCACTTCAAGTCGCTGCAAGCCACTCACATCCCGGGCAACCTCAACACTACAGCGGACGCGCTGTCACGACAGGTTACCCTCAGGGGAGAGTGGAGACTCCACCCTCAGGTGGTCCAGCTGATTTGGAGTCGATTCGACAGGCACAGGTGCACCTGTTTGCCTCCCAAGAATCCTCCCCACTGCCTGCTCTGGTACGCCCTGACCGAGGCCCCCCTCGGCATAGACGCGCTGGCACACAGCTGGCCCCCTGGCATACGTAAATATGCGTTTCCCCCAGTGAGCCTACTTGCACAGACCCTGTGCAAGGTCAGGAAGGACGAGGAGCAGGTCATCCTGGTAGCACCCTACTGGCCCACCCAGATGTGGTGCTCGGACCTCACGCTCCTCGCGACAGCTCCCCCCTGGTGAATTCCCCTGAGGAAGGATCTTCTTTCTCAGGGACGGGGCACCATCTGGCACCCGCGCCCAGACCTCTGGAATCTCCATGTCTGGCCCCTGGATGGGACGCGGAAGACCTAAGTGGTCTACCACCTGCTCGGTGGTAGACACAATCACTCAGGCTAGGGCCCCCTCTACGAGGCGCCTGTATGCCTTTAAGTGGCGTCTGTTCGCTAAGTGGTGTTCTTCCCGTCGGGAAGACCCCCAGAGATGCGCAGTCGGATCAGTGCTTTCCTTCCTGCAGGAGAGGTTGGAAGGGAGGCTGTCCCCTTCCACTTTGAAGGTGTACATTGCCGCCATAGCAGCACACCACGACGCAGTCAACGGTAAGTCCTTAGGGAAGCACGACCTGATCATCAGGTTCCTAAAAGGCGCCAGAAGGCTGAATCCCTCCAGACCGTGCCTCGTTCCCTCATCGGACCTCTCTGTAGTTCTTCAGGGTCTACAGAGAGCCCCCTTTGAGCCTTTGCAGTCAGCCAAGCTTAAGACACTCTCTTTGAAGACTGCCCTCCTGACTGCGCTCACTTCCATCAAGAGGGTAGGTGACCTGCAAGCATTCTCTGTCAGCGAAATGTGCCTGGAGTTCGGTCCAGGTTACTCTCACGTGATCCTGAGCCCTGACCGGGCTATGTGCCCAAGGTTCCCACCACCCCTTTAGGGACCAGGTGGTGAACCTGCAAGTGCTGCCCCAGGAGGAGGCAGACCCAGCCCTGTCGTCGCTGTGTCCGGTGCGCGCTTTACGCATCTATTTGTATCGCACGCAGAGCTTTAGAATCTCTGAGCAGCTCTTTGTCTGCTTTGGTGCACAGCGGAAAGGAAGCGGTGTCTCCAAGCAGAGGATCGCCCACTGGCTCATTGATGCCATAACTATGGCATATGTCGCCTAGGACAGGCCGCCCCCAGTAGGGCTACAAGCCCATTCTACCAGGGGTGTAGCAGCTCCCTGGGCCCTGGCCAGGGGTGCCTCTCTAACAGACATTTGCAGAGCAGTGGGCTGGGCAACACCAAACACCTGTGCAAGGTTCTACAACCTCCGGGTGGAACCGGTTTCGTCCCAGGTAGTGGCACGCAACACAAGCGGATAAGCCCGGGATAGCTGGCCGGGTGTATCGCTTGCACATAGCACTTTCCACCTCCCTTGGAGCTGAAGACATGCGCCATTAATTCCCAGTAGTGTTCACAAACTTTGTTCCCTGGTTGACTTCCTCCGAGCCCTATGACAGTCGAGTTTTCGGAGAGACTCGCTGCCGGCCCAGTACACGCGCTAAGAGCCCTGTTCTGAGGTAGGTGCTCCGCATGTGGCGGTTCCCTGTAAGGCTAACCCCGTCCGATTATATATCTTCTGCTAATTCGTTTCCCTATTGGCAAACTGTATCTTCCTTGGGCAGAGCCCCTCTGCCCCAGTCTCCATGTTTGTTGTAACTCCTCCCCCATTGGGCAGGATCTACCTTGAAGACTCCCCACATGGTTGGAAAGACCATGTGACGTATTTTTCCACTTAAATATCCCCCCCTCTCTTTGGGCGAGGTGTGGTCTCTGCGGTGTCTTCCCCTTGGGAGGGACACCCCCCGACTAAACCTGGCGGCCCAGTCGGATAATCCCCCTTCTTTTTTAGGGAGTGGGAAAAAAATAAGGGGAAAAGAGGCCACGACTGGGTTAAGCCTGTCTCTATCTTTTGGGTAGTCGACTTGTCCCCAAAAAGGGCCGTTCGACACTCATAAATATGTTGAGGGAGGTTACGTAACGACCTGGTGTGCTGGCTATGAGGCACACAGTAGTCTGCCCACCACACACTGCCAGTTCACGCAACACAGTTTAGCCAATTGTGGCATTTCGTATAGGGACCCCTAGTGTCACTACATTGACACAACGTCGAGTGAGTGACAGATAGGGAACGTCATGGTTACTTGTGTAACCTCCATTCCCTGATGGAGGGAACGAGAGGTTGTGTCCCTCCTGCCACAACGCTGAACTACCAGCTGAAATGGCCGGACCTTATATCAGCTCCTCAGCATAAAACTTGAATGAGTGGTTGCATACCAGCTCCTTCAATACCCGTATGTCCTGGGGAGTGGCATGCAAATACCACTCGCCAATTTTCACTGGCCTTTTATCAAAGACCAGAGGTGTCTCGGGCTCCCAAGAGTGACCCCTAGTGTCACTATATCGACACAACGTCTCGTTCCCTCCATCAGGGAACGGAGGTTACACAAGTAACCATGACGAATCCCATCTTATCTGCTTGGTTACCATGGCAATTTCAGTAAGGATCTCATTTAGGACAAAAGCTATTACAGAATAGCATTTCTTAAGAGTGTTATCTTAACTGCAGTTAGGATTTGCTTCTGAAACGTGAATTTGTGAAAAATCCTTACTTAACACACCAGATCTTAAGATAGGAAGTTTTCTGTAATACACCCCCTGAACAGGGAAAAGGTTATATCAGCCAACTTGTTTATTTGCCAACCTGGTTCTAATGCTACAAAGTGTGATTTTTGACTTTTTTGTTTGTTTTTTTCTTCAATTCATAATACTATGAAATGTTTATTTATACAGATCTTTCACATTTAACCATGAAGAGGCAACTAAAGCAATCGAGTGAATCTTACAAAACATGTCAAGGTTATATCTAGGCCATTTTCACACCAAAATTTAAAAAAAAGAGATCATTAATGTATCATTAATTATATAATAATAGTAATATATATATATATATATATATATATATATATATATATATATAAAATTTCTTTGCATTTTAATATTAAGCCCCCCCCCCCCCATACTCTTTACTATTATGAAGAGAAAAAGGATAATATTTTAATTGTAAAGTATGCTGATTTAAATAATAAATAATACAATATTAAAGTATGTATGTTGCCATTGAGTAGTTACAAAAAACAAACTAACAGGTTATGAACGGATGTCTTAGCAAGAATTGTATAATTAATAATTAGAAGTATGGAGGAAAGGTGCTTGAAAATTAAAATTATAATCACAATTCAAAAATTTACAGTAATGGCCCATTAAAAAGATTTTATTTATGCAAAATAATTTATTTTTTCCTTTCATTTTAGACTATAATATAACTTTGCCGTGTTCCTGACAGGTTTTGTGAGATTCATACTTTTTCTCATTATCTAAAACAAGTGTAATTTTTTTTAATGAATTGAAGATTAGTCTTTCAAATGTTACTCTGTTTTAAAGAGGCACCTGACTTTGACCAAATGAGACATTCAGAAGAACTAATGGGTGAGAATACAGCACACACATGCTTCATTTTCCTAACACATGCTTGCCCTGTCTGTTTGTTCACTTTCAAATTATATTATTAAAGGTGCACTCAGTAAGTTTTTGCTAATTAAAAAAAGTTTTACACATAAAGACATGAGAGAAACTTTTTAGAAACATGTTGAAAATGATGTACACTCACATTAGGTGAAGACTCCAGTCATGTCAGTAACCTAATAAAAGCTTAATTTCACATGGAGCGGGTTGTCCCTTCATGGGCGCTGCCTGGTAAATGCTCCAACATAACAGTACATGTAAACAAAATAAGCAAACCAAACAAAATAACAACAAACACAATAACTGAAGACAACAATGGAGCACAAGTCAACAGTATAGACCAGAGTGATGGTGGTATTGATCATTAGTGTGATCCACCAGACAGTCCAAACAGAATGAGTGCATGTGGAGAGATAAAATTTCCAAACAAGAGGTCCCTGCTGGAGTGATGAAACAAACCGCTACCACCTGCAGCTCTCACGCCACAGATCACGGATATATGGTGCAATATCAAGCGCGAGCATATAACAGTCACAGTCGGCAGAGAGCTGGAGTCACAGTCCAGTAGCTATGCAACAACGCACACATTTTTTGGATTGAATCCAAGAATGTCCATTGTACGGATGTGTGTAGTAAAAAGCCCAAAGTATACTTTGATTTTGACGCGAACTCTCAGCTTCTGCGTAGAGTCAAATGCGAGCCTGTCTAAGTATACTCCATATGACTGTGCATGCATACACAGGTGCTTGGCTACGACTGCTATGAGATACTGGACTATATCTCTTCAGGAGTTTAGACCCATAAAGATGTCTTTATAGTCCTTCAGACTCGAGCTATTCAATTACAGGTACGTTCTTGATGTGCACATCCACTGTTGTTGTTTTACATTCGTCTCCTGTTGTTTACCGGCGATTACATCTTCTTGTAGCGCTTCTTAGTGACAACAATGGCTTGAGTGTTGCCACCTTGTGGACCCATTAATTAATGCAAATAATTCCAGATGCATGTGCATTCTGCATGTTTAAAGACGCACGATTAGAAAAATCATGCTGCGTGCGTTCTGTGCTCGCGCGCTCTGCTGATGACAAGATTTGCGTCATGCATCCTGTACGTGGACGCTCAGCATTCGTGTTTGACCAAAGTATACTTTAAGCTTAAGGTAAAGAAAAACAGACAAACTGTGAAGTGGCAGCACTTAGTGAAAAAACGTCCAGTATCCAGGACGATAGGTGTCAGTAAAGAGTCCAGAACCACAAGTACTACTGGGACTGACGGGACAAGTTAGAGCCAGCTAAAAATATACTGCATGCACCTTTAACAGATAAATAAGTTTATCCACACTTTAAGAATATTTAGAAAAGAGTAACTATTGACACTATGTTATGACGCTACCTAAATTATACATGAAATAATGCAGCAGTTATATCATTTGTGGTTTGTGTCCTTTTTTCTGCAGGTGTAGAGGAACTGCATGGTAAACTGGATGAGGAGCGGTTCTTGTTCTCGCAGGAAAATGAGTCAGCTGCCTGCGATGTTCTAGATTTAACAGAGGTCATCTCAGTGTTTGACTGCTCTGCAGGGTAAGAAAGTCACACAATATACTGTATGTTATTTCATAGCTGTGTACTACAGAAATTACGTAGCCATCAGCATAAGGTCTGGTCAATTTGTAGCTTATTCTGGACAAAAACCACCCACCTAGGCAGAAAGAGACCACCTGACCTAACTACAGATCTAAAGTGTCTAAAGTGACTAGCTTCAGATCATTTTGTTTTTGCATGATGTTTTGGAATGAGTAAATCTGAAAGAGTTGATACCACAATATCTTATAGTCTATCTTTTGGTGCATCAAACTATGAATATCTTTCAAGATTTGATGGCACTAACCTCACAACATTGGCAAATACAGTATATAGTAAATGTGCTTTGGGTTCTGTGCGCACATATTGTAGGTGTACTTCAAATACATATCCATTTTAATGTCATTTACAGGCAAATTCATGAGTTTGAGATGTTAACGCTGACAGACAGACTGATCTGCTCTGCAGATAGACGGGATGTGCTCCTTACTCACATGCTGCACATCATGAAGGTAATGACATGCTCTCATGCATAAAACCTTAACCAATGGCATCAGAGGACTGATTTTTCCAGTTCATGTCTTTATTTGTGAATGTGCTGTGTAGATTGTGCTGGGAGGAGTCGTTGTGGATGAAGATCTTCTGGGCGTGTTTGCTGTATCTAGAGCATCTATACGTGAGGGTGCTGCGCTGCAGTGTGCTGAAGTGTGGTGTACACTACAGACCGGAGAAATGATCATATACACACAGCCGCACATCTCCAGAGACAAACTGCAGCTCAATGCTCACACACGCTGCTGTCAGTATAACAGCACTTATCACAGCCACTTTGGCAGCTACTGTAACTGCGTTAATATTCATGAATAAATGAAGGTTTCTTTTCTCTAGATCTGCAGCAGTCTGAGAACGCCATAGTGCTGCAGGTTTCTGAGAGGTCAGTACCTCTTTTTAACACTTATGGGATGGGTATTAAAACCTAGTGAGCATTTTTGGCCATCACAGTCATGTGCAGAATTTTTGTGCATCATAGGTGTACATCATTTTGGGGCATATGTGTGAGCATATAATTATTAAATTGAAAGGATAATGATAGTAGTTTTTGAAGCGATGCCGGCAGTGGTCAACAAAGAGTCCTCACTGTCTGGCTGACACAGGCTGCAGTTAGAATTTGCCGTTCAGCAACACATATCAGTGGGAGCTGGACCCAAAGCTGGAGCTGACACAGGTTCTGAAAACCTCTGGCAGGCTGTCCTGAGATAGAGACAGGTGTAGGTGGTTTCCACTCCAGTGGTTCAGTTGTAGAAATGCCAAAATTAATGAGAAGATATGTTAAAAGCATGATGGTATAAAACTGCATTTCTTGTCTATTTCTTGTCTCTGCTACTTTTACCAATGACAGACATAAGCGCAGTGAGGTTAATAGCTAAATATGTGGGAGAACCTTAGTATGACCTTACTGTATTGTGATGCAATAGTAATAGCTTAACTGTTTAATGTTAAAGGGATAGTTCACCCAAAAGTAAAAATTCTCTCATCATTTATTCACCCTCATGCCATCCCAGATGTGTATGACTTTCTTCTGCAGAACACAAATGAAGATTTTTAGAAGAATATTTCAGCTCTGTAAGTCCATTCAATTTCCCAATCCGTTCACCAAGTGAATGGTGACCAAAATTTTGAAGCTCTAAAAGCACATAAAGGCAGCATAAAAGTAATCCATACGACTCCAGTGTTTTAATCCATGTCTTCAGAAGTGATAAGTATTTGTGAGAAACAGATCAATATTTAAGTCCTTTTTTTTTTTTATTTACATTTTTTTTTTACTATAAATCGCCACTTTGACGTTCACATTCTTCTTTTGTTTTTGTCAATTCCCCTTTCTTTGTGCATATCGCCACCTCCTGGCAGGGAGGAGAATTTATAGTAAAAAAGGGCTTAAATATTCATCTTTTTCTCACCCACACCTATCATATCACTTCTGAAGATATGGATTAAACCACTGGAGTTTTATGGATTACTTTTGTGCTGCTTTTATGTGCTTTTTGGAGTATCGAATTAGTATTTTTGGGTGAACAATTCCTTTAATACCAGTTAAACAGTGCCATTCTATCATTTTATGTTAAGAGGTTTTTGGTCCAATAAATAATACCTCTGTTTTGACCATAAATTAATAGAAGGAATTTACGGGCCAACCAGTCTTTAGTGTCATTAATGGACTTATGGTCCGGAGTATCATTATGTTGGTTTCATAATAATGAAAGCTAATTCCATGTTTCTTGATAATATTCCATGTTTCCTCAATATACTGTAGATGAAACACAGTTTTAATGATGGCCATGATGCAAAACAATGTTGCATTTCAAATAGGCAGCTCAGATGACTTTTGAGACAAGAGGCAAGAATTAATATTTTAGTGTACCAGACACAGGAATGAACTGACAGCATTTTGTGCAGGACGCTACATATGCAGTTTGAGCTGCAGTACAGCTGTCTGAGGTTATATGAGCTTGTACAGAGGGTCACATGCTCGACGACAGACGGACAGCAGCACGCCTCTGTGCCATGTGCTATAGACAGGTGTATGTCTCACATCACACAGTACGGTGAGTGACCGACTGCAGTTTTACAGGTTGTAAAAGGGTGTAAAGGGTAAAGAATAACTTTTTTGGGAAGGTTGCTCCCAGCCTCCCCAATCTTACAATTCCAGATGGAAACGTCATATGCACTTTTTGTTTGCATCAGGGTTAAATGTGGAGGGTTTGTATCGGCGCTGTGGTATTGCTCCTCAGATCAGTAAGCTAGTGGAGGCCCTGCATGTTTCTCCCAGAGAAACACTTCTGGATAAAGATGAACTCTCCATCCTGGATGTAGCGGGAGCTCTGAAACAGATCCTCCGGGAGACCGTTGAACTCATCCCACAAGCACACAAACAGCACTGGCTAAAAGCTGCAGGTACTTTTGTTTGTAACAAACACTGCTTTAGCACTGCACCTCAAGATCTAAAACTTTCTTTAAAAAACAGAAATGTAGCTTTATACTCTATATTATTTTTTGCCATATTCTTTGCTATGTTATCTCATTTGATAGACTTTTAGAGTTCTTAATTTCTTTATGTGATAATTTTATAAATTCTGGCTTAAACCAATAAGGATTAAATAGAATGCAACAGTGCCCGCACACTTTTTCAGCTGTCTTGATTCTGGAAGTATATTCGCCATTCATTTCTTCCATAGGGATTTCACAGAATCCTTCATAAAAAGTTCCGTGAGCCCAAACTAACCAGCTCTGAGGTGAATCACAAAATTACAAACTTTGATTTAAAGGCAAAAACAATTTGTTGTAGAACTACAATCCCATGAACCACTGTGAATGAAATATTAATAAAATATAATAAATATATAATCAAATATTAAAAAATGAAAAAAATATAAAACCTATAAAAACACTGATATAAGGTTGTTGATTAAAAGTACAGAATATTTTAAGTTTATCGCAAAGTATTTAGAGACTGTATATGCGTGTATATTTAGTTTGAGAGTGTAGGGAGACCAACTCATTTGCATCATTTGCAGTGTGTAATGGGAGTGGGCAATCGCTGCAGAGCTTGCGCGCTTTGTTGGCCACAATTCTCTGATCTGAAACTCAGTTTAGAGTTTGTATTTTGAACTGCTGTGGCCAAACCTTCCTGTGTACACATCGTAAATGCAGACTGTTATATTGCTGTTTTAGACTTTTCTTTATTTGTGTGTAGTATGTCCTCTGGATAATGAAAAAGTTTCAGCTAACCATCAACCAAATACACCAATGCAATCGTCCCTTTCTGTTTCCAAATTCGGTTGCTAATGCAGTACTACTTTACCCTTGACAGTGGCTTATCTACAGGCTGATGAAACGACTGCTGTCCCTATGGCAGAAAACAACGACCATGAACAATGAAACAATTTGACTTTTTTTCTTATATCATAAATGACTGGTCCCATTGTGATTACAGGGGGGCTTTCAGGACATTCTGTTAATTTATTTTTAAACTAGGAGGCCAGATCAAATGCTGTTGTTTTCACACCTGAAAAGCTTATCTCCTGACATTGCTTTCTTACAGGAGATACACCTTCAAATAAATGATCATGTCATGCTGTGTAAACCATGGGTTAGACAAGTTTTTCATTCGAACTTTAATAGCAAAGCCAGAGGTGCTGCTACCTTAGTACATAAAAGGACATCCCACATTAAGTTTTTTTCTGACCCGGAAGGTCTGTGGCATCTTGTATCAAATACCTGTTGTATTAGTCAGAGTTTAAGCACACAACTGTGAAATTTTATAAATACGCTTTTCTCCCATCTGCCAAATTTACTCACACTCACCGTCTATTATTAGAAGGGTATCTCAATTTTAAAATTAATCCAAACTATAAACTGCTCCTACTTAAATGTCTAGGACTTTCTCATCCCTTATGCACCCCTGGCGTTTTTTTTGTTTTGTTTTGTTTTGTTTGTTTTGACCTCCAAAGACTTTTAATTTTTCTTAAGTATCCATCATGTTTATTCTCACTTTGATAATTTTTTTTTTTGCTTTGTTTTGTTACCTCTAGTTAAATATACAGAATTCTTGACTATAGTAATCCCATGAATTGCTAAAATTTAGTCATTTTACCGCAAATTCAGTTTTTATTTCAGACTCTCCCCCTTTTTCTTCCAAAATCTTTTTTTTTAGGTCATTTAATGCTATTATATCATCCAACATTTGGGCTGGTAAGCCACCACAGGTGCAAAAGATAATTCCTCAGACGACCAAGCAAGATGCTGGCCTTGCTCTACCAAATATGTTATTTTAACTGGTCGGCTAATATCCAGAAATTAAATGCATGGTGTAACTCTCCAGACACTAACTGGTGTATTGTAGATGCAAACTCATGTTGTTGAATGTTGATATAAAGTTGTAAATGTGCTATATGAATAGACTGAGCCACTAGGGCAATGTACACTGGTGGTGGGTTGGGTATTCAGGAGCAAGTCACCTGTTTGTGTCAGGTGAAAAGGGCATTAGCTGGGAGAAATTAGACGGGTACAGGTGGTGGGAGAATACGGTTCTTTCCGTAGCCATGCAATTTGTTTGTTTTCTTCAATAATTTATTGCGATGGACAATACCCTTTTTTATGTAAAACACATCATCTTCATTAAATGGGACACCAAACCCAAAGAGACACCGTGATGTGGACGTTGTTTATTTCTATATGCTTAAAGAACACCTCTACTACTTGTGCTTAAAGGCTTATAGGAAAGCCTCTACAACAAAGTAAGAACCTTCCCGGTGGAGAAGATATTGTTGGAAGGAATAGGATATTGTTCATCACAATGGAACGGATTGGGAAATTCTGTCAATAGAAAAGGATGCCGACTTGCGCATATTGCCGAGTGAGTAACTGCTACTGGAGTGTGGATTGCTTACCTGATGTGTTGTGGAGTTCTGGCATTTTTTTACGGAATTCAGAAAATACAAGCTTTGAAAGAAATGTGGAAAAGCCTTAGAAATCCCAGGAAATGCAGATGAGTGAAACTCTTTCTTTGACTGCCGTGTACCGCATTGTGTGACATGGATCTATGATAAAGCGGTGGAGTTCATGTTCACGGCCTGGCTTGTAGTATGTAGCCCTACATCTACTGTGCTTCTGGCTTGCTGCATTTCTTTGTGTTGAAGCTGATTTCAATTTGTTCCATGTTATTGTATGACGTTTTACACATTGAGTGGAAACGCACTTGTGTTTGCAAAAATGAGCATTGTGAAGAAAATTAATGATGATTTCCCAACTGCAAATTATGATGCTGATGTGATTGAAGTAACTGTTGTGCCTGATCATGATGCTATTGAAAGTAACACTGTGGTTGAATCAGAGAAAAGAATGAGAAAAATGACTGACAAGGGCATTTCATTGTTTGTGGAAAATTTGCAAAAGAAATGCAAATCTAAACTCAGTCAAGTCAAAAACAAACAAAAGGATAATGATCTTTCTGGGAAAATAAAGGAAACAGATTTTGATGTGCAAAAGTATTTAAGGAGTTTTGATAAACTGTTTGAAGATGCCATTGAAATCCATAATTCACTGCTGGAAATGACAATGCTTCAGAGTGTGTATGAAAAACAAAAAAGGTGGCTCTCATGCAAAATGAAGGAAAATCATGAGTTTATCACTGATGTTAAACAATGGTTATCAGTTGCTGGAGTTTTCCATTGTTATGAGGATGAAGATGCATGTCTGTAACAAACATGGATATAAATCCTGATGACAGTGTATTCAACATCTAAAAAAAAATCCAAACACAAAGCACTTACTTTTTCTGGTTCCAAAGGTAGTAGCACTACTTCTGCTTGTCTCAAAGCTAAAACTGAAAAGGCAGCTCTCTTGCAATCTGTAGCAGCCTTAAAAAAAAAAATGCATGCTCATGAGGCTGAGGAAAAACTCCAAAATGAGAAGGAAAAACTAAGGAGAAAAAAGGAACAACTACATATGGAAGCAAAATTAGCTGCATCAAATGCAAAATGGTCTTCGCTGGTGTGAGGAGGCAGGCGAGGAATGAGGATCTAAATGCAGCTTTTAATGGAAACCAAAGATAAACAAAAGTACTCAGAATAAAATGAAACAAAACACGGGAAACCAGGCACAGAACATGACAACACATGTGAAGACTGACAAAGAAACCAGGGGAAACAAGGGCTTAAATACAAATGGGCAATCAAGGAAACGAGGAACACCTGGGGAAAACCAATCATGAAAAGAAGTTTCTTTTCATGATTGGTTTTCCCCTGATTGTTTTCCGCCTTTGCAGTTACAAAGGACTACAAAATTAACAGGAAACAGGAACGGGGAACTAAACAAGAATTTCAAAATAAGTCTATGCAAAAACACAGGGAATACGTGACAGAGCCCCCCTTCTAATGACCTCTGTGGTCGTGGGCATGGGCGGAGACTCGGGAACAACCTCTATGGTTGTGGGCATGGGCGGAGACTCGGGAACGACCTCCGTGGTCGTGTACATGGGAAGAGACTTGGGAACAGAAACTTTTCTTCTCCTTCTCCTCCTCCGGATGGCCGAAGCTGACAATGCTGGCTCTGGGATGGATGAGGCTGGCAACGCAGGCTCTGGGACGGACGAGGCTGGCAACGCAGGCTCTGGGACGGACGAGGCTTCTAGCTTGTTGGCCGTGGCAGGCGTGGGCGCTGGCTTGTTGGCCATGGCAGGCGTGGGCGCTGGCTCGTTGGCCGTGGGTGCAGACAATTTTTGAGGTAGGGTCTCCATGGACCTATGCACCAACATCAGTGGCAGATCATACAACTTGGAGACAGGAACCGTGGAAGGCTTCGAGACAGGGGCCGTAGACGAAGGTTTTGGCCCAAGGTTCCCGCCATAATCCACTGTATAATGGGAACCGCAAATTTCCAGAGCCTTCTCCACATATTCGGCGAGTGTCCAGTGAGGATCAGCCGGAGGCATCAGTTCCCTCAGTGCACTATTCAGACCGGCCCAGAAGAAAACCACCAGAGAGCGGTCTGGATAGTGCACTTCATTTGCCAGCTCTTCCCTTATTGAAGGAGTAGAATTCTGACAGCCACTAGATCCATTCCTTGGTCAGGCGAGGAATGAGGATCTAGATGCAACTTTTAATGGAAACCAAAGATAAACAAAGTACTCAGAATAAAACGAAACAACACACGGGAAACCAGGCACAGAATGTGACAACACAACAAAGAAACCAGGGGAAACAAGGGCTTAAATATAAATGGGCAAACAAGGAAATGAGGAACACCTGGGGAAAACAATCAGGGGAAAATCAATCATGAAAAGAAACTACAAAGGACTACAAAATGAACAGGAAACAGGAACGGGGAACTAAAGAATTTCAAAATAAATTCTAAGCAAAAACACAGGGAATACATGACAGCTGGAATTAAGTGAAGGAAGTGTGGATGGCATAAGTGATGAAGAGGATCCTATGAATGTATACTATGTGAAAGTATGTACATCAAATTAAAATGTGGATACAAGGGAACTTCCACAACAACAAAATGTAATCTCTCAACAGGATAATTCTCACTTAACAATGGTATGTACTAAGGAAAAATAGAATATATCATAAGCACAAGTTTTAAACCCCTGCAATCCTCCATCTTCAAAGCAGCAAATTCCATCATGTAGGTCTGAAATGAATGGAGATGGTAAAAATTGTACCCAACAAGTGCTGCCTCTTCAAAATACTCTTCCTGTTCATATACAATAGCCTACACTGCATGATATAGTGCAGCAAACAAACAACATTACAGCTCTGACAATACTTCAACAACAGGCTTTGGTTTCTCTTCCAGTTCGGATTATATTAGAGTTTGATGGAGACCCATTGCAGTATGGCTCCTTCATTAAAGCTTTTGAACAAACTATTGAAAGGAAAACCACGACAAACAAGAATGACTTTATTATCTGGAACAATATACCAGGGGACAGTCAAGAGAACTAGTCCGTAGTTGTCACAATATGAGAGCTGCCCAGGGATATGATCGAGCAAAGAATTTGCTGAAGGAGAACTTTGGTTGTGAAATTAAAGTTGCTGCAGCATATATTGAGAAGGCTATAACCTGGCCTATGATAAAGTCTGAAGATGTGGATGCCTTACAGTCTTTTTCAATATTTCTGAGAAGCTGTTGCAATGTAATGGAAGATTTACAGCATATGGAAGAGATGAATGTTCCTTCTAACCTACGATTCGTTGAGATAAAGTTGCCATACAAGTTTAGGGGAAAATGGAGGGCTGCTGCTTGCGAGCTACAGGAGCAACTTGGCTGCATGGCCATGTTTCCCGACTTGGTGAGATTTATTGAACAGCAGGTAAAAATTATCTGAGGGAACGAGACGTTGTGTCGATGTAGTGACACTAGGGGTCACTCTTGGGAGCCCGAAACACCTCTGGTCTTTGATAAAAGGCCAATGAAAATTGGCGAGTGGTATTTGCATACCACTCCCCCAGACATACAGGTATATCCCTGGCCCTGTCTTCTTACGAAAGCAAGCCATGACCGCAACGTTGCCATGGTCATGTTCTCGCAATGAGTACATGATCCATCCACGAACGCTGTCTCCGTGTGGGTCGCGCCCAGACATAAAAGACAGCGATCATGACCATCAGAAGTTGAGAGATAACGACCGCAACCAGGAATAACACATAAACGGAAAGGCATCTTTAAAAAGACGCATCTTTATAAAGACGTTCCGTGTGTGCCGCTCTTTTAGAGAAATCTACTCTTTTATTTCTGCCGAAGCGCCAAGGGGCATTCTCTGCAGTACACCAGTGCAGAGGAGGGAGAAGCTGCTGAAATGCACCATCAGATCCAGCAGAGGTGAATGAACAGTCAGCTCAATGAACATCAACCGTTCAGCTCCGAAGAGAAAATCTGATTGAGAGGTTGCATACCAGCTCCTTTTATACCCGTATGTCCGGGGGAGCGGTATGCAAATTTCATTGGCCTTTTATCAAAGACCAGAGGTGTTTCGGGCTCCCAAGAGTGACCCCTAGTGTCACTACATCGACACAACGTCGAGTGAGTGACAGATAGGGAACTATATCCAGGTGTATCTAGAAGAACTGGTGCTGTTTTGAAGGCAAAGGTGGTCACACCAAATATTGATTTAGCTTTTTTATGTTTACTGGACATTAATTGATAAATGAAAACTATTTATGGCATTATTTTTGAAGACATCCTCACTATGCAAAATGTTTCCCAAGTGCCTAAAACTTTTGCACAGTACTGTGTGTGTGTGTGTGTGTGTGTATATATATATATATATATGAAAAAAAATAATAATAATCACACACATTTAAACTATAAATCCCTCTCCATTGCCCCTCCCTGAGAGCCTTCCAAAAAGGTCAGATAGCTGCCCCACTTCATATTAAACATCCCCAGGTTGCCTAGCCTTCTATCTGACATCTCCTCAAATGCCACCCTGCCAATCTCCATGTACCACTCCTGAAATGAGGGCACACCACTCAACTTCCATCCCCTCAGAATGATCTGTCTACCGGTCATGACACTGGCTAAGACCCAATTCCTCATGTATTTATCCCCTATACTAATGACCACGCCATCGTGTAAAATACAAAGTCTGGGGCAAAATGAAATTTGAGTGCCCAATATGTCACACATAAAACTCTGAACCCTCAACCAGAATTCTTGGATCTTAACACACCACCAAAAAACATCCGATTGGCATCGCCAGCAGGTGGGTGTGTCTTTAAGACCAAGCCTGTACAATCTAGAGGGGATCCAATAGAATCTATGATAAATATTGAATTGCATAAGGATGTACCTTTGCAACTCTAGATGCAGACTTGACATTTTTTTAGAATCCTAGCCCACACTCCCTTCTCCAATACCAAGTTTAAATCTTTCTCCCATAATCTCTTGAGAAAAATTAAAGCTCCACCCCCAGACTCTGAATTAGCAGGTGATTTAAGATTGATGCCTCATGGCCTTTTCCAAAAGCTGTAATCAACACTTCCAGAGTATCTGCCACTTTAGGGGGTGTATGCTACTCCCAAAAATAGTACAAAGCAGATGGTGTAGCTGTAAATACCTAAAGAATTGAGACCTGGGAATCCCAAAATGTTGAACCAAATTTTCACAGGATCTCAACACTCCACTCTCATATAGGTCACCGAGCATATTAACCTCCCTCACAATCCACTGTCCAGCAGAAAGGGGACTTATTAATACAAAACCAGGGAGGGACTCTCTCAGGTGGAAGCGACCTATGAGTCAAATGTCTGAGATGAATCTTGGGTAGGCCTAGCCCACCTTTGTCAATCGGCCTATGCAACTTACTGAAATGTAATCTGGGACGTTTACCATTCCAAATGAAGGACTTCGCTATGCTATCAAATTGCTTGAAATAAGAGAGGGGGACATCTATACATAGAGACTGTAGCAGGTAGTTGAATTTTGGAATACAATTAATTTTAATATTAACCTTCCCAATCATAGATAAATATAATGAAGCCCACCTGCCCACATCGCTCGAAAACCTTTTTATTAAAGGGTCAAAATTAACTCTAACTAAATTACACAAATTTACTGGGAATAAAATACCCAAATACTTAATAAACTGGAAGGTGCTCGGCTGACAAGCCGTTACTGGGCAGTACGCTGTCAGATCCAAAGCTTCAGATTTAGACCAATTAACTCTATGTCCTGAGAATTTAGAAAAGGAATCAGTAATTCTGTGGAGGCAAGGCATAGATCTAGTAGGGTCGGAGATGAATAATAAAATATAATTTGCGTTAAGCAAAAGCTTATGCGCCACCACCCCTGGAAAATCATCCTCCTTTCTTATCGTGGCTGCTAATGGTTCCAGGGTAAGACAGAACACTAATGGGGAAAGAGGGCAATCCTGCTGAAAACATTTCCAAAATCTTAAAAAGATAATCCCATTCCACCATATCAAATGCCTTTTCAGCGTCAAGTGAGATGGCAGCGACTGGAGTCTGATCATTCGCCACTTCAGAAGTGATATTGATTCGCCACATGATATTGATGAAACGCCTAATGTTATCAGAAGAGCTACGGCCCTAAATAAACCCCAACTGATCTAGATGTCATAATCGGTTAGCCAATATTTTTGACAATATTTTAACATCTAGCTGGATCAGGGAAATTGGACGGTAACTCTTACACTTGCTTGGATCTTTGTCCTTTTTAAGAATCATACTGATCCGGGCTTGTGTCATGGTTGGTGGAAGCTTTCCATTCTTTAATGATGTAGGGCCTTGGCCCACTTAAAATGGCAGCAGAGACCGCATGGCCCTTTGTTCTATGATCAGAAGGAGAGACATTGAACTCAGTTTCCCAGGATCCTTCACAAATTCACAACTGGATGCGAAGTCCCGCCCATGGACCCAGTCTCAAATGCCATTGGTCAAGCGGCCTACGACCGATGACGTCATCTCGTCAACAAAACCCACGGACAGATGAAGTTCGGCCTCTCTGTGCTAAGCTCTGTCTGGCTGTTAAGGGACATCTGTACTGTGCACGTACTGAAGGAGTTTTCCCTCCGTTTGGACTGAGAACAAAGAGACCACGTTTTTCTAACCTCACCATTTGGCCACGGTAGAGTAAGATTAACTTAGCTTTGTTCAAGTCTTATAGTATACTTATATCAACCGGTTCAGTTTCACTGTAAAACAAACAGTGAATTTATTTAGAAAAACGGAAAGGCGACCAGTTTCCCTTCTCCCTCTTTTTCATTCAACATTGACTACTTCTGCATTCTTCTCCATCGCTGGATCCGTATAAAGCAGAGACGCGTCTTTTCGCTGACGAGCGTAAGACAAGGAACCATCCAGACCGTTTCTCCTGACCGCTCAATGCAACAGGAATTCCAACGGACAACCCTACTGAAATCACATAGGATTTCCCAAGGAAGGCTTGATATCTGGGCAGATTTAGTTTAGAAACTGTGATTTTTCTTGTGCAACTAAATCATATATTTGATTCTAAATGCTGATGTTTTGAGTATATTTGTATGTTAAACTCTGCTAGCTGCTTCGAGTTGGGAGATTTGTTTTAGTTTCTTTTGGTTTTACATTTGTTTTGTTGAGTGATTTGTTTGAGTGATTAATTCAGTCCCGCTGTTACGAGCGGTTACCCTTAACTAAACTGCATGCATTTTTCCTCTCTCTCGCTCTCATTCTCTCTCTCTCACTGATATTTATTGAGTGAGCGGCGCCTCGGTTTGTGTTCGACTCAGGCTGGTGAACCAAATTCTCCCGCCTGTTTCGTCAGTTCCTTTGTGTGTCCGCTCATTTCCACCCGCATGTGGTATCAGCTCCATTTTGGAGTTAACCCTCCATTTTGAACCTGATCCTCCATTTTGATTCCTTTGTTACCACACCTGGACACACACACACACACACACACACACACACACACACACACACACACACTAGCATATAGCTCCACTGTTTGTTTAGGATTTCCTTGATTTATTTTTGGATTATATTCGGATAGAATTGGCTGTGTTCACTGGCTGGTGAACCAAATTCTCCCACCTGTTTCGTCAGTTCCTTGGTGTGTCCGCTCATTTCCACCCGCACGTGGTATCAGCTCCATTTTGGATTTAACCCTCCATTTTGAACCTGATCCTCCATTTTGATTCCTTTGTTACCACACCTGGACACACACACACATACACACGCACACACACTAGCATATAGCTCCACTGTTAGTTTAGGATTTCCTTGATTTTATTTTTGGATTATATTTGGATAGTATTGGCTGTGTTCACTACTGCTTGATTATAATAAATCTTGTTATATTATAATAAGTACTCCTGTTTGTTTTTTGTTTGAATATTGTGTTGAAGCCAACCTCTGCCACGTGAAGAACTCCCAAGTTACCTCAGAGTACCATTATGTTATTGGTGTTAGAAACTAACTGTAACTAGATTACTATTAGATTGTATACCAATAATTTAACTAGTTTTTCCCTTTTTTGATTATTTTGATTAATAATTAAGATGCTCAACCTACAGGGTAGATTTTGTTTTATGAGACTCAATCAGTAACTTGCTATCATTTTTCTCTTTTCAAAGAGTGGTGCCCCAAAAATAGAGTTTAATGAATTAAATTCTATTTAATTACTATTTAGTTATTTAATTGTTATTTGATTATTCCATAATTAATAAAAATTAATTATTGATTATTTCTGGACAATAGTTTAATGAGTTAAATTCTATTTAATTACTATTTAGTTATTTAATTGTTATTTGATTATTCCATAATTAATAACATTAATTATTGATTATTTCTGATAGTAAAACTGATTTAAACAACCAGTAGCACCTACAATGATTTCGTATAAACTTCTAGCAAAAGTGGAGCCAATTATGTAGCATAAGATCTAAAAAAAAACTCAGCGGCAAAGCAATCTGGCCCCGAAGCCTTGCCTACTAGGCCTAATTACCTCACCAAGCTTCTCCAAGGTTATCTCAGAATCAAGAGAATTTTTTTTGTTCAGCCGTCAGTTTAGGAAGTTCTAATGGTTCCACAAAGTTTCTAATATCCTAATCAGTAGACGAAGACATGGAACTATTGAGATCAAGAATTCTTTAAAAGCATTATTTATATCAATGGCTGAGGGAAATATTTCACCACCAGCAGATTTCACAGAGGGAATAGTAGAAAAAGACTCTCTCTGTTTAATATATCTAGTCAGAAGTTTTCCTGCCTTGTCCTCTGACTCAAAGTATGACTGTCTTGCTTTGAATAGCCAAAACTCTACCTTCCACGACAAAATAGTTTTATATCTGTATTTCAATCGGGTAAATTCTCTGAGGCCATTAGATGACATTCAGCACTTCAGTTCTGCCTCTGCACTTTTAATATTCCCTTCCAATTCCACGATTTCTTGTGCTGTGGATTTTTTGGTGAATGAGGCATATTGTATGATCCGGTAAGTGCCTCCCAAGCCACGCCCACAGAAGATACTGAGGACCAGTTGGTCTCCATATCAACATTGATTTCAGACTTTAACATTTGTAGGAATTCAGGATTTTCCTTGAAACAACCACACTGTTTTTTTCCAGACCAGCCAGTATTTCTCCTGAGGTTTCCTGTGGGTTTTTCTTTGTATCCCGAACAATTCTTCTGGCAGTTGTGGCTGAAATCTTTCTTGGTCTACCTGACCTTTGCTTGGTATCAAGAGATCCCCGAATTGTCAACTTCTTAATAAGTGATTGAACAGTATTGGCTGGCATTTTCAAGGCTTTGAATATCTTTTTAATTCCTTTTCCATCTTTATAAAGTTCCATTACCTTGTTACGCAGGTCTTTTGACAGTTCTTTTCTGCTCCCCATGGCTCAGTATCTAGCCTGCTCAGTACATCCACGTGAGAGCTAACAAACTCATTGACTATTTATACACAGACACTAATTGCAATTTTAAAAGCCACAGGTGTGGGAAATTAACCTTTAATTGCCATTTAAACCTGTGTGTGTCACCTTGTGTGTCTTTAACAAGGCCAAACATTCAAGGGTATGTAAACTTTTGATCAGGGCGATTTGGGTGATTTCTGTTATCATTATGATTTAAAAAGGAGCCAAACAACTATGTGATGATAAATGGCTTCATATGATCACTATCCTTAAATAAAAGACAGTTTTTTTGCATGATTAGTCATATTTTCAAAATCAATGCCAAAATTTCACAATTTCTGCCAGGGTATGCAAACTTTTGAGCACAACTGTAGATGTTTACTTATCAGTGTAATGACTCCCCTGCTCTTACTTGAGCCAGCACTAAAGAAAACATGTCCACCCCATATCTTCCCAAATTTTTCAGCTTCCTGCGAGGAAAGAGAAACACTATATCATATTTCTTATGCTTCAGAGGAGAAATAAACTTCCTTTTTTTTATGGGGTGCCCCAACCCATTCACATTCCACGTGGAGAGAGACAATCCACTCATATTTACATTTGACATTTTGGCATATAAGAAAAAATAGATTGTGTATCAAAAACAAAATTATAAAGACCACATTCCAACATTAGTGCAACAATCAAACCCTGAACTTCCCCCAGAACCAAACAAACAGAAAAAAGAAAAACGTGCGCATTAACCCCACACACGACAGCGTCAACTGGCATCCATCCTTCTAAACTCAAACAGTCCATGTATGCCTACGAGAGCCCCCGCAACAACTTTGCCATCGGATGGCTCAAGTCCAGTGTTTTTGTAAAAATTTTGTGAGAGAGAATTACACAACAAAAGATAATCTATAAAACAAACTCCAGCCAATAGGTGGAATAAACACAAAGAGCGTGCAGATTCATCCACAAAACTGTCCCGAAGAAGTGTTACTCCACAAAACAAACTCCAGCTGCTAGGCAGAATCAGCACAAAAAGAAAAAAAAGGCACTCAGTTTCCTCGAACAGTCAACTGAATGTTCAGTTAGTCGGTCCTCTCGGCTTCAACATGAGTACCACAAGATAACTTACTCACTCCATTGACTTTATGAAGGACATCACTTGCTGTGGGCATGTGAATGTTTTATGGCCATCCTTAGCAACTAATCTCAATTTGGCCGGGAACATCAGCGCAAAAGCGAACTTCCATTGATGTAAAAGTTTCTTGCATTCCTTGAATCGATCATGTTTCTTCTGTCGAATGTGCAAAGTCTGGGAAAAAGAAAATGCTGTGGTTTTTCCAAGAAAGCCTTCCTTTACTCCTCGACTCATGTAAAACAAGATCTTTATCGGATGATCTCAGAAATGTGGCCAGAATTGATTGGGCCTGCCTCCCTGTGGAACCCTGTGAGCTTGCTCGATTTCCAGCTTATGGCCTGTTATGTCAAGCAGATTCGGAAAGAGCCCATCCAGGAATTTCACCATATCCTGACCCTCTTCAGCCTCAAGAATTCTGACAATATGGACATTATTCCACCGGCTATGGTTCTCCATGTCCTCCGACTTCTCCCAGACACGCTCCAAATCCGCCTTGGTCGCTAGCGGATTAGCAGATAATTCCCTCTCTGATGACTCCAGATAATCGATCTGTTTCTTGACATCCCCCACTTTTGTAACCACCTCAGAGAATTTTGTCTCCATGGCAGTAATGACCTTCATCAGCATTGCCAACATGTTCAACATCTCTCGCCGAATTTCTCTCATCTCTGACCAAATCGACTCCCTGACTCGGGGCCTGCTCGGGGGTGTCAGTTTGAGCACGTAAGTCTTTTAATGTCTCTAGAGCCCGAGGATTTTGAATTCTTTGACATATTGTCCCCCTAGAACAGTTATGGAACAGAGTGTATCGAATATCACTGGTTTATGTCATTAAAAGTGTTAAAATTGGCAAAGTGCACAGAGCTCGGCGTTCACACGTCCGATCCTCGCATGGCGTCACATGACTATAATCATCATTGCCTTTTTTTAATGAAAAACGCTCTTAACCTGCAAGCTTGTGGCCAAACTGGGGTTGGGAATGAGTGTGTGCTGTCTATAATTCCAGTACAAGTCAAGGCAGAGCCAGGGAGCAAGATCCTGGAAGTTCTGCCAGTTTCTGTACAGAACATCTTATGAGCAAACTGAATCTTTCAGGAACAAAAAGCAGCATACTGCTCCATTCACTGTGCCAAGAGTGGTTGGTGGATATGCTTGGAAGTTTTCAAATTTCAAGCTTTGATGGACAAGATTTAATCAACTTACAAGAGCTGTATACTCAAAGGTCAATGCCTGTGAGCAAGAACAACATTCTCACTCTTATTTGAAGGGATGGCCATATCTGGAGGGTATCAAAATTCCCAGTATTAAGGCAGAAGTTTAGTTTCCATCTTATGGAACCATGGGAAATAATTAACAGCCAAGGTGGGGGGACCCTGTGCTGTGAGGACCCTATTGGGGTGAGACGTGAATGGACCACTAAGAGGTGGTAAATGTGACAAAGGTAAGATTGGCCATCCTGTAGTCATGGCCAATAGGATCTCCATTGGCAGGCTAGAAGATCTATTGTTTGCCCAGTATAACCAGGATTTTAATGAGAAGTTATTGGATGATGATGCGAGTATGTCAAGAGATGATTCATTTAAATAATGGAAAATTCAATCCAGTTTGAAGATGGTCATTACTGTGTAGTACCTGCCCTTTAAGTCTCCTGATGTCATCATGCCAAACAATCGTAGCATTCCAGAAAAGCATGTCTTGATTTTGCAAAAGAAGTTTAAGAAGAACAGAGAATATCAAGAAGAGTACACCTCTTTCCTGTCTGAAGTTATTGACAAAGGATATGCAGAGGTGGTACCCCCTCATCAGTTGAATTGATCAGATGATAACATTTGATATATACCACATCATGGTGTATATCACCCCAAAAAGAGAACACTTCGAGTAGTGTTTGACTGTGGTGCAGTGTATAAAGGGACTTCCCTTAATTGCCAGTTGCTGCAGGGTCCTTACCTCACCAATTCTCTAATGGGAGTTCTCACAAGGTTTAGACAGGAGCCTACCCTTACAAAAATAACTGCAGTTTTTTTAACTGTAGTACAAGTGTGGTAAATTGGACGCAGTATTACTGTAGTACTGGAAACTGCAGGAATTCTGCGTCCAAATTACCACATTTGTACTGCAGTACTGAAAACTGCAGGAATAGCGCATCCAAATTACCACACTTGTACTGCAGTACTGAAAATGTCCTGGTAACTTGCATAACCTCCGTTCCCTGATGGAGGGAATGAGACATTGTGTCGATGTAGTGACACTAGGGGTCACCCTTGGGAGCCCGAAACACCTCTGGTCTTTGAAAAAAAGCCAATGAAAATTGGCAAGTGGTATTTGCATACCACTCCCCCGAACATACGGGTATAAAAGGAGCTGGTATGCAACCACTCATTCAGGTTTTATGCCGAGGAGCCGAGACAAGGTCCCGGCCATTTCAGCGGGTAGTCCAGCATTGTGGCAGGAGGGAACGGAGGTTATGCAAGTAACCAGGACGTTCTCTATCTGTCACTCACTCTACGTTGTGTCGATGTAGTGACACTAGGGGTCCCTATACGAAACACCACAACTGGCTGAACTGTGTTACGTGAACTGGCGGTGTGTGACGGGCAGACCACTGTGTGCCTCGTAGCCAGTGCACCAGGCCGACATGTAACCTCCCCCAACGCTGTTATGAGTGTCGAACGGCCCTTCGGGGACAAGTCGACTGCCCAAAAGTTAGAGACAGGCTTGCCCAGTCGTAGCCTCTTATCCTCTCTTTTTTTTTCTCTCCACAAAAAAGAGTGAAATTTGTTAACCGACTGGGGCCACCAGGTCTACGTGGGGGGGGGTGGTGTCACTCCCAAGGGGAAGATACCATGGAGACCACACCCCGCTCAGAGAGAGGGGGGGTATTTTGAGTGGAAATATGTCACATGGTCTTGGCGAGCTTTGTCGGAAGTATGTCATGTGGAGAAGTCCCATGGTAGGTCCTACCCTACAGGGGAGGAGTTTCTGCAAAAAGGAAGGGGCCTCTGCCCAAGGAAGACGCAGTTTACCAACAGGGAAACGAATTAGCGGAAGATATACGTCGCATGGGGTTATCTATGGGGAACCAACACATGCAGAGCACCTACCCCAGTACAGGGCTTAGTTAGCACATGTACTGAGCCGGCAGTGAGTTTCTCCGCAAACTCCTCTGCCACAGGGCTCGGAGGAAGTCATCCAGGGAACACAGTTTGTGAACACTACTGGGAGTCAACAGCGCACATCTTCAGCTCAGGGGAGGTAAAAGTGCCTGCCACTAGACGGGATGAAACCGGTTCCACCCGGAGATTGTAGAACCTTGCAAATGTGTGTTAGAGAGGCGCCACTGGTCAAGGCCTAGGAGGCCGCCACACTCCTGGTAGAATGGGCTTGTAGCCCTGCCGGGGGTGGCACGTCCTGAGTGTGATATGCCATTGCTATGGCATCATTGAGCCAGTGGGCGATCCTCTGCTTGGAGACAGTGCTTCCTTTCCGCTGTCCACCAAAGCAGACAAAGAGCTGCTCAGAGACTCTAAAGCTCTGCATGCTATCCAAATAGATGCGTAAAGCACGCACCGGACACAGCAACATCAGGGCTGGGTCTGCCTCCTCCTGGAGCAGCGCTTACAGGTTCACCACCTGATCCCTAAAAGGGTTCGTGGGAACCTTGGGCACATAGCCCGGTCGGGGTCTTAGGATCACATGAGAGTAGCCCGGACCGAACTCCAGACACGTTTCGCTGACAGAGAACGCTTGCAGGTCTCCTACCCTCTTGATGGAAGTGAGTGCAGTCAGGAGGGCAGACTTTAAAGAGAGTGCCTTAAGCTCAGCTGCAGGGGCTCAAAGGGGGCTCCCTGTAGACCCTGAAGAACTACAGAGAGGTCCCATGAGGGAATGAGGCGTGGTCTGAAGGGATTCAATCTCCTGGTGCCTCTCCGTAACCTGATGATCAGGTCGTGCTTCCCTAAGGACTTACCATCCACTGTGTCGTGGTGTGCCGCTATAGCAGCTACATACACCTTCAAGGTGGAGGGGGACAGCTGCCCTTCCAACCTCTCCTGAAGGAAGGAAAGCACCGATCCGACTCTGGGGGTCTTCGCGTCAGGAAGAACACCACTTAGCAAACAGATGCCACTTCAAGGCATACAGGCACCTCATAGAGGAGGCCCTAGCCTGAGTGACCGTGTCTACCCCCGTGGGCCACTTAAGTCTTCCGCGTCCCATCCAGGGGCCAGACATGGAGATTCCAGAGGTCTGGTTGCGGGTTCCAGATGGTGCCCCTTCCCTGAGAAAGAAGGTCCTTCCTCAGGGGAATTTGCCGGGGGGGTGGGCTGTCGCGAGGAGCGTGAGGTTCGAGAACCATGTCTGGGTGGGCCAGTAGGGTGCTACCAGGATGACCTGCTCCTCGTCCTCCCTGACCTTGCACAGGGTCTGTGCAAGTAGGCTCACTGGGGGTAATGCATATTTGCATAGTCCAGGGGGCTAGCTGTGTGCCAGCGTGTCTATACCGGAGGTGCCTCGGTCAGGGCGTAACAGAGCGGGCAGTGGGAGGATTCTCGGGAAGCAAACAGGTCTACCTGTGCCTGCCCGAATCGACTCCAAATCAGCTGGACCACATGAGGGTGGAGTCTCCACTCTCCCCTGAGGGTAACCTGTCATGACAGCGCATCCACTGCAGTGTTGAGGTCGCCCGGGATGTGAGTGGTTCGCAGCGACTTGAGGTGCTGCTGACTCCAGAGGAGGAGACGGCAGGCGAGTTGTGACATACAACGGGAGCGTAAACCGCCTTAACGGTTTATGTATGCCACCATTGCCGTGTTGTCTGTCCGAACTGACACATGCTTGCCCTGGATCAATGGCCGAAACCTCTGCAGGGTGAGCAGAATTGCCAACATCTCAAGGCAGTTGTGCCAACGTAGCCGCGGGCCCATCCAGGAGCCGGCGGCTGTGTGCCCGTTGCATACAGCGCCCCAGCCCATTTTGGAGGCGTCTGTCGTAAACACGATGTGCCTGGAGACCTGCTCTAGGGGAATGCCTGCCCGTAGAAATGTGAGGTCGGTCCAAGGGCTGAAGAGGCGGCGACAGACCGGCGTGATGGCCACGTGATGTGTCTCGCGGCACCATGCCCATCTCGGGACTCGAGTCTGGAGCCAGTGCTGAAGCAGTCTCATGTGCATCAACCCGAGCGGAGTGGCCACTGCTGAGGATGCCATATGCCCCAGGAGCCTCTGAAACAGTTTCAGTGGAACCGCTGTCTTCTGTCTGAATGCATTCAAACCAACTGTGCGCGCTCGTTCGTGAGGCACACCGTCATTGAGACTGAGTCTAACTCCAAGCCGAGAAAAGTGATGCTCTGAACCGGGAGGAGCTTGCTCTTTTCCCAGTTGACCCGAAGCCCTAGTCGGCTGAGGTGCGAGAGCACCACGTCCCTGTGCGCACACAACAGATCCCGAGAGTGAGCTAGGATTATCCAGTCATCGAGATAGTTGAGGATGTGAATGCCCACTTCCCTTAACGGAGCAAGGGCTGCCTCTGCGACCTTCGTGAAGATGCGAGGGGCCAAGGACAGGCCGAAAGGGAGGACCTTGTACTGATACGCCCGACCCTCGAATGCAAACCGCAGGAAGGGTCTGTGTCGAGGTAGAATCAAGACGTGGAAGTACGTGTCCTTCAGGTCTACTGCCGCGAACCAATCTTGATGCCAGACGCTCGCTAGAATGCGTTTTTGCATCAGCATCTTGAACGAGAGTCTGTGTAAAGCCCGGTTCAGTATACGCAGGTCCAAGATTGGCCGCAACCCACCACCTTTCTTGGGTACAATGAAGTAGGGGCTGTAAAACCCCTTCTTCATCTTGGCTGGAGGGACAAGCTCTATCACATCCTTCCGTAGGAGGGTAGCGATTTCCGCGCGCAAGGTAGCGGCGTTCTCGCCCTTCACCAAGGTGAAGTGGAAGCCGCTGAACCTGGGCAAACGCCTGGCGAACTGAATCGCATAGCCGAGTCGGACGGTCCGGACCAGCCATCGCAACGGGTTGGAAAGCGCAAGCCACGCGTCCACATGACCCATCCACGAATGCTATCTCCGTGTGGGCAGCACCCCAGACACGAAAGACAGGCAAGAGATAATGACTGCAACCAGGAATAACACACAAACGGAAGGGCATCTTTAAAAAGACGTTCCGTGTGTTCCGCTCTTTTAGAGAAATATACTCTTTTTTTTAGAATATACACTTTTATTTCTGCCGAAGCACCCAGGGGCGTTCTCTGCAGTGCACCAGTGCAGAGGGGGGAGAAGCCACTGAAATGCGCCGTCAGATCCAGCAGAGGTGAATGAACAGCCGTGGGAATTCAGCTCAGTGAGCATCGACCGTTCGGCTCCGAAGAGAAAATCTGAATGAGTGGTTGCATACCAGCTCGTTTGATACCCGTATGTTCGGGGGAGTGGCATGCAAATACCACTCGCCAATTTTCATTGGCCTTTTTTCAAAGACCAGAGGTGTTTCGGGCTCCCAAGAGTGACCCCTAGTGTCACTACATCGACACAACGTTGAGTGAGTGACAGATGGGGAACTGCAGGAATACTGCATTCAAATTAACACACTTGTACTGCAGTACTGGAAACTGCAGAAATACTGCATCCAAATGACCACTCTTGTACTGCAGTACTAGAAACTGCATGTATGCTCCATCCAAATTACCAAACTTACTGTAGTACTGGAAACTGCAGAAATACTGCATACAAATTACCACACTTGTACTGCAGTACAGTACTGGAAACTGCATGTATACTCTGTCCAAATTACCACACTTGTACTGCAGTTCTGCTGTTGTTCTCTAGAACTGCACTCTGCACTCCTACACTTAATATATTTTCTGTACTTCCCTAAATTCTTTAAAAAGACTGCAAACATAATGCAGGTTATTAACAGTCAGCAATTTATTGACATTCAAATGTTTAAAAAGGTTTAAAAGCTTTTAAAAATGTGCCTGGCCATTAAGACATCTGTGCATCAGCAACGCAAAATTTCAAATTAAACATTCACTAACAAATATAAAGTATAAAATAAACATGAAAAAATTTCTAATGTATAAACATTAGCGCTGTCGTTTGATTAAAATATTTTATTGCAATTTATCGTATGATGTTCATAGTTAATCACAGATTTTTTAAATGCTGAAATATGACTATATATACTTCTTTTCCTGTCAAAATGCATTTAGTTCCTACTAAAATAGAAAAGAAAACAATATGCAACAGTGTTTTATTAATATTTTCCAAACAAAGCCTTTCACAGTATAAAGATAGAAACACACTAAAATAGCACCAAGTAACATAAAACATTCCCAAAGTATAAGTTAGAGGTACACAAATTAAAAGAACTTGTCCACATAGGTTGAATATTCATTGCAATGCACATTAAATATCTTAAACCCTCATCCTTCACAATATTAATCTTCCGACAGGCTGTGGCTGTCCACTTTGCTACCACAATCGCAAAGTTGCATTCACATGATTCGCGCCGCTTTGAACTCCACATGTGAAGTGCTGAGTCTTGAGCCCCATATTGGGACGCTAATTGTTTTACATGGGGATGTATTGTAATTCCAGCATTTACTGGGGCTAGTCAGTGATTTTATTGCCATCCAAATCCAAAATGTCTGTGTTTTTCTCACTCCACCCATGAGAAAATTCCCGGCCGAAGTACATACTGTTTTTTTAAAAACACCTCCAAAGTCATGTGGTAATTAAATTTCCATCTGAATCCACTTCTCTCAGTTTAAAAGCAGGAATCAAACCAAAAGTTATTTTTGACCTCTGCCAAGTGCCGTACGGTTACTATTTATCAAGGTCTATGGTAATGTGCATGTGTAGAAATGTTGGAAATTATTCACATTAATAAAGTTGTGTCCCTGCTCCACCACAATGAGTGGGAGCTCTTAAGTAGAAAAAAAAGAGGTAGCGCTAACCTTACTTTTCCCAAAATTTTCCACATTTTCTTTACGTGGTATATGTGCGGCTTTCCTCTCTCTCTCTCTCTGTACGCACTTGTGTCTGTGTTTGATTGCTGGAGAGAGAGAGAGAGAGCGCGTACGTGCAACTGATGATGTTCTCTCATCTCAGCATGTGAGAAATGAAAGCATGAGCAAAGTGCACCGTGTTCACTCTACTTAGAGTTAAGCAAAATCCTTAAGTGCGCACGGCCGGCCTCCAATCGGGCTAATCAGCCGAGGAGAGGGATAAAGCCGAGCCAGATGCAGCAGTTTGAGAGAGAAAGCCACACGCAGCTGCCGTGTGTGTTTATGTTTGTCTTTTTGTTTCATTAAATATTACTTTGACTGTTCAGCCGGTTCCCACCACCTCCTTGCCCATTTTAAACCCTGTTACACAATGACCATCTGAATAGGGCTTTGTTTGCTTTTAAGCACTAATACTGACAACATTATGATACTCTATCCGAATAAGATGGAAGCACAACGAGGTGCAGAGGAAAGGCTGGCCACTTCACTCCAACGAGTCATATGAGTGTGGCTTTAGTTTGCTGTGTCTGGATTTGTCTTGTACAAAAAAAAAAAATACAGATAAGAGGTCCTTTTTCCTTCACTTTGATCACCAATTCTGAATTGCTGCTGTGTGTTTGTTTGTGATATGTGGGTCTCTGTGTAAGGCCCCCCGGTTACATCGCAAAGGTTCCACCCTATTGCAACCATTGTTTAGCTCTCAAACAGACCTGAATAGAAAGCCAGAATCTAATGTCAAATTGGTAATTAGGTTAATCGCATTCAAAATAAATAAATAAATAATGCATCAAACATTGTAAATTAATCACATGCATTCATTTCGACAGCCCTAGTTTAGACACTTTAGAACTGTAGTTTTGTTCAACGTGAAAACTGCATTTGCAGCTCCATTTGTACTGCAGTGCAGCTGTTTAACTGCACTGAACTGCAGGTAAACTACACAAACTACAGCTCTACTGCATTTATTTGAAATTGTACTACACTGAACTGCTATTATTTTGCATTGTACTGCAGTTATACCAGTGTGGAAGATATACTTAACTGAACTGTAGAAGTACTACACTGATCTGCAATTGTACTGCAGTGGACTATATCAGTACTGCAGTTAAAATGCAGTATGTGATAGCGGATGCACAAGCCATGTTTCATCAAGTAAAGGTCACCCAGATGTGGCATGTGGATTTTTTCCACTTTTTGTTGTTTCCTGGTGGTGATATGTCACAAGATCCTGTGGAGCACAGAATGAAGGTTCACCTGTTTGGGGCAGTGTCTTCACCAAGCTGTGAAAACTATGCCTTGAGGAAGATCGCACAGGACCAACAAGCCCACTTTGACTCTAGTGTTCTGAACACCATTCTTCAGAACTTTTATATGGATGATTGTTTAACATCTCTACCTGCAGAGGCTGAAGCAATCCATATTGTTCAGAATCTCATTGTTGCTTGTGCCAAGGGTGGATTTCAGCTGTCAGAGTGGATGAGAAATAGTTGCTCTGTTATGTCCAACATTCCAAAAGAACATCAATCAAAGGCAACCAAGGAGCTCAACTTGGATAAAGATGATCTGCCAGTGGAAAGAGCGCTGGGGTTGCACTGGTGTACAGAAGCAGACACATTCATCTTTAGGTTATCCATAAAGGAGCACCCTCATACAAGTCATGGCATGTTGTCTGTGGTAAGTTCCATCTACAATCCCTTGGGTTTCCACTCACCAATACTCTGTCTGTGAAATGGGTGTTGCAGGAAATGTGCAAATGCAACGTTGGTTGGGATGACAATATCCCTCAGGTCTTCTCTCAACAATGGTCTATTTCTCAAATAACAGTGAGTATGGGAATGGGACGGTGTCATACTTGAGGTTGGTAAACAACAGAAAAAAGGTTAGTGTTGCATTTATGCTGGGAAAATCCAGAGTTGCCCCACTGAAGCAGACGACAATTCCTAGGTTGAAGCTTACAGCTGCCGTTCTGGCCTTTCAAGTGGATAAAATGCTCAAGCAGGAGTTGCATATCAATCTGGATTCATCAGTTTTTTGGACTGTTCTGAGGTATATTCAAAATAAAACCAATCGGTTTCACACCATTGTGATGAACAGGGTAGCTGTTATAAGGGATGCGACAGATGTTGTGCAGTGGAGGCACATAAAGACAAATTTGAATCCAGCTGATGAGGCATCCACAGGTCTGAGTGCTGAAGAGTTTTTGGCATGTAAGAGATGGCTGAAGGGAACTGAGTTTCTCTTAAAAGTGGAAGAAGAGTGGCCCAGGTTGAACATGGATCAGATTTCCATATTATTGGATGACCCTGAGATAAAAAAGGACTGCATTGTAAAGGCCTTTGCCTGTTTTAGAGAATGCTATCAGTTTTTAAAATACTTTTCTGATTTTGGGAGACTCAAAATTTTGGTGGCATGGATGCTAAAGGTCAAGGAGATACTTATGCAGCTTGAGAGACAGAGGAAGACCTTGCAAACATCTCTTTGTGCAGGAAATGATGTTCCAGGCATAAAGGCAGACAAAATTCATGCTGTGTTACAGAAGACAAAGGCTGAAATGTGTGGCCAGTCATTGACTCCTGATGGTCTTATGAGAGCAGAAACTGTCATCATTCAACATTACCAACAAGAGAGATTTCCTGATGAGATTGCTGCATTGAAGACAGGAGCTACTATCAAGAGAAGTAGTAGCACCTTTAGGCTTGATCCTTTATTGGAAAATGGTCTTTTGAAAGTAGGAGGGAGACTTGCCAGGGCTGCTATGCCTGAGGAAGAAAGGTGTCCAATCATACTGTCAGAAGAACAAGCCATTTCTCAACTTATCTTAAGGAAGACACATCAACAATTGGGCCATGCAGGGAGAAATTATATATGTTGTCATTTCATCCAAAAGTGTTACTGGATACTGTCATAGATTATTTTTCAACAGGCAGAATTGGCACTGTGTCCAGTGTCGTCGTCTTCAAGGACGGGCAGGAGAGCAGAAAATAGCTGACCTGTCAGCAGAAAGGGTCCTACCTGATTTGCCACGATTTACAAACGTGGGCGTTGATTACTTCGGACCAAATGAAATCAAGAAAGGTTGTGGCTTAATTAACCTTGAGGTGGCTTACACTCTAGATAGAGACTCATGCATTAATGACATCCATCATTTCATGTGTCATCAAGTTTCCCAGTTGAGATCTGATAATGGTACAAACTTTACTGGAGCCGAATGAGAGCTGTGGGAATCTTTAGCTGGATTAGACCACAACAAGATCCAGCACACCTTGCTACCAAAGGGTCTAAAGTGGACATTCAACCATCCTGCTAGGTTTCATTTGGATGGAGTTTTGGGAGCAGCTTATTCATCTTGTCAAAAGGTGCTGTATTTTACCATCAGACAACAAACTTTGGCTGATGAGAGTTTTCAAACTCTTTTGTGTGAGATTGAAGCAATGCTCAATGGCCGTCCCATCACCAAGGCCTCTGATAATGCCTATGATCTTGAGACACTTACTCTTAACCATATTCTTCTCCTGAAATCTGAACCACTTATGACTCCTGGACTTTTTCATGAAAGAGACTTGCACATCAGGAGAAGGTGGAGACATGTGCAGTATTTGGCAGACATTTTTATGGAAAAGATGGGTGAGGAAAGACAGAAATGGATGAAGCCACGAAGAAGCTTCACAGTGGGAGACATTGTCACCATCATGGATCCTGTAGCTCCTCATAGTTACTGGCTGATGGGTAGGGTAATCAAGACATACCCAGACAAGAATGGATCTGTTCGTTCAGTACAGCTTAAAACAAAAACAGGTCAGTTGGACAGGTCTGTATGCAAAATCTGTCTGCTGCTGGAAGCAGAGCACTGAAGAGGAATTGAAAAGACCATACTCCAAAGCGAACAAGGAAGATATCTTGGGACAAACCTACAAAACTTTAATGGCTCCTTTTATTAGTAAACAGTCCAATCACAATATCAAAATTATGGGGCAAGTCATCTGTTTGTGTCAGGTGATAAGGGCATCAGCTGGGTACAGCTGGCGGGAGAATACGGTTCTTACGGTAGCCATGCAATTTGTTTGTTTTCTTAAGTAATTTATTGCGATGGACAGTACCATTTTATATGTATGTAAAACACATCACCTTCATTAAATGGGACACCAAACCCAGAGACATCGTGGTGTGGTCATGTTTATTTCTATACGCATAAAGAACACCTCTACCACCTGTGTTTAAAGGCTTATAGGAAAGCCTCTACAGTATGCAGTGCATTAGAAGAATAGAAATATGGACAATTTATGTCTATGTTCTTTTGTGCATTAACTCTGTCCTTGTTTTATGGCAGGCATATTTCTAAGACAGTGACATGCTCCATATATACACCCCTAATGTCCTTTCTTCACTTCGACCACACCATAAGAGATTCTGTCGACTCTTTCTGTAAACTCTGTAATCTCATTCTTGCCTTTGTTGATACAGTAACATCAATAGGTCTCTGAACACAAATTTGTGTTTCTCATTAAATAATCACCTGCCCTTTTTTGTTTTGTTTTCCCCTTCCTTTTCTTTTTCTCTGGGGCATTTAACCCAGAATGAAGATTTTAGTTAATCTAAGTTTACTGTAAATTTAAAACCAGAATCAAAATGATTTTTTTAAATGTAAGATTTAAAGTTTAATTTTTTGGGTGAACTATTCCTTTAATGTTTTAAAATGAGCTTAATGTGGCACTGACAGCTGATAGTTTAGTGAACACATCTTCAGGTGTTTACGAATCATCATCATCAGCCGATTTGGCTGTAAATATTTCATTATTTAACATTTGTGTGTGGTGTGAGCTGTTTGTTAATATTGCCTCACAGGTGACATGCTCAAGGACAAGGTCACATTGTAAATAAAAAAGATTATTCACTTAATTTATAACGAACATTTTGAATTACCATATCATTAGTTTTAACTTGGAAGAAACCCTCGGCACGGTGCATCTTCTGACTTTAGAAATAAGTGTGACATTAGACTTGCTGCTTCGTGTTGGAACACGCCACATGACATGCAGAAATTGTCATACATTTATAAAATATAATTTATATAAAATAAATAGACTGGCAGGTAATTGTTCTTCATATTTCTCTTCAGCTCTGCCAGATGAAATGGACAGGCACAGGACATACCACAGACTGGTGAATCAACTTCCACCTGATAATCGTGTGACACTAGCAGCTCTTTGTGGACACCTACACACGTATGACAACCAACTCAATATCACAGTACAACATTTCAATCAAGCTGGATTTCACCATACGATATTCTGTGTGCTTCCATCTGATACCATTAAAAAAAACAAAAACAAAAAAAGATATCTATATAGGGTTGACCGGGGCTAGCTGTGACACTTTTCACTCCTGTGAATGTTTATTAGAGCATTTAAAAAAAAAATATATTTTTTTTGACATCACACCATAGGCAAACGTACTTCTGGCTTCTTCAGAGCAGCAGCTTTTAATGGTGAATACTGAGCAGCGCTGCAGTTTTATAATATGTTAGTGTTTGATCATGTTAATTATAAACTATTAAACTATTGACAAAACCAGTTTTAAATTGGTTTAATATGCCTGTATGATTTTGCTAGACATGTGACTGCTTTTCAGTGTTAAACGTGTGAAGATGTATATTCATCAACCTGAGAAATATGACATAAAAATGAAAACCACCAGACATGCAATATGCATCTTTACAGCTTAAATTATTGGTCCACATACAGCAAATAATATTTGACTTAGTAGGCAATTCAAACAGAACAGCCGATTTATACTGAACAAGTCACTTACTGCATTCAAAATAAATGTGAAGACATGTAGTCCAGGGTTTTTCTAAGTTTTAGACAGTGAGCAACCCCCCTGACGAAATGCATTTCTGTATTTGGAAAAACTCTCCGTCTCTATGTGAAACTGCACCAGCACCAGAGTATTTTTGCACAGTCATCTAGTTTCGAGTATGTTTGTAGGTGTATTGTTTTGTGAGCATTTCAAAACTATGCTATTTTAAACACAGATGAACTTCTGTCCTGCTACTGCAAAATGTGATTATAGTTACAGAAATTTAAATTCTCTCATCATTTACTCACTCTCATGTAATTCCAAAGCTGTCTGACTCTCTTACTTCTGAGGAACACAAACAAAGATATTTTGGATATGTATGTGAGATGTTTCTGACCATACAATATGTCAGTGGGGTCCAAAAAATATCTTGGTTTGTGTTCTGCAGAAGAGAGAAAGCCATACAGCAAGAAGATTATGAGAGAATTTTTATTTCTGGGTGAACTATTATAGTTAGTTACTTTAAACAGTTGTATGTTCCTCAAATTTCAACTGGATATTGGGGATTTTTTTCAATTGTTTTTGCATAGCCCCAAATAATAAAGGAAGCCACTTTTGCTTTCTACAGTTGCCTGGATGTTTAAGCTAACCAAAGACTAAATAATGTTGTCAAACTTTTAACAGGAAATGAACTGTGAATGAAAATATCAGAGTTAAGTTGGGTGTATATGACATCTTCAGTTGTGAAACAGCTCTTCTGAATCTGTGTTTTTATGCTCTCAGTGTCCAGCTGCACAGTGAGATCAACCTCATGACTGGTTATAATCTGGCTGTGGTGTTTGTGGCCACACTGTTTCAGGAGCTCGCCATGAACACAACCATGGTACACCTCACCAGAGAGCTGATCATACATCACACACACATCTTCACGGTGAGCAGTCATCTTAAGTGAAATAGTTCACCCAAAATGATAAAGGCACTGGCACATTCTCAGTGAAGTGCTTCTTCGTGTCTGAATGTTTGCCAACATTCAGACACTGGCCACACCGCTGGAGGCGGCGTTTAGATGTACATTTGAGGATGCTCAAGACTACATGTAAAACATATGTTATCATTGACTTCATGACTCATTCCTGAGTAGAATTCACACGAGATCAGTAAAGCTGTATTAATAACTCGATGATTTAAAGTAATATATTTGCAGTAGAAAACGCGTCATTTGTAACGCTAATCTTATGCATTTATGGTGCTAATGCATGGACATAATATGCGCAGATGTCACACTGTTATCGTAATTTATGATGACTGATACTACTGCAAATATGGGTGTGTAAAAGAGTGTTAATGGGCAGAATACAGAACAAAAGAATAATGAAAAGGGATGTAAATCTCACTGAGCAGATGTGTAGTTGATCTTAACTGACTGAACAGTAATTAGTTGTCGGCCTCTAAGTAGGTGGAGCTCCAGGTCACACCAGGCCAATGGCAGTAAGAAGGTGTTTAGCAGCTGGTACGGAGCTATCCTGAAAGTTCATGCTGGCAAGCAGTTTTAAACAACCGAAATGAACACAAAAACACCAGATTTTGTTCTAAATGATGTCACCCATTTGTTCTTTCATTCTGTATGAAGTGTGCATGGCACTTAATTCTCATCATTTACTCACCCTTAAGTTGTCTTAAACTCGTATGACTTTCTTTACTCAATGGAACACAAATGAAGATATACAATTCAAATGGTGAATGGTGACCAATATTTCAAAGCACACAATGCAAAACAAGCACAAAGGCAGCATAAAAGTAATCCATTAGACTGTAGTGGTTTAAAGGAATAGTTCACCCAAAAATGAAAATTTGCTGATAATTTACTCACCCTCAGGCCATCCAAGATGTATCTGAGTTTCTTTCTTCATCAAAACAGGATTTAATACTTTTAGGATTTCATTTCAGGCCTCCTCCTTTAAACAATGCAATTGAATGTCCTCCATTTTTTGACAGTCCAAAATGCATATTTAGGGTGCATCAAAATAATCCACACCACTCCAGTCGACAAATAAAAGTCTTCTGAACCCAAACGATTGATTATTTTTAGAAACAAAACAATACTTAAATTTTTTAACTACAAATGTTTGCTTCCGTACATCTCTGTGACGCTCATGTGAGGGAAGACATAAGCTTGTTGGAAAGGTCATGCGTCACATGGAGTCAGGAAGCACGTCATTGTTTACATTGTTTTTTTATTATTTGGAAATTATTATTTGTTTTATTTTATATTGTTTTGAAATTGTTTTGGACTGTTTTGATTTGTGAACGGTGCAAGTTTCTCTTGTAAACAATGAGGCGCTTCCTGACTCCTCCTCCACTTGACACGTGACCTTACCAACGAGCTTACTTCATCCCTCTCATGAGCACACATCACAGAGATGTATGGAAGTGAACATTTACAGTTAAAAAGTATATACATATTGTTTTGTTTCTAAAAATGATCAATAGTTTGCGTTCAGAAGAACTTTGTCAGCTGGAGTCATTTATTATTTTGATGCACCCTAAATATGCATTTTAGACCATCAAAAAATGGAGGACATTCACTTGCATTGTTTAGAGGAGGAGGCCTGAAATGAAATCCTAAAAGTCTTAAATTCTGTTTTGATGAAGAAAGAAACTCAGATACATCTTGGATGGCCTGAAGGTGAGTAAATTATCAGCACATTTTCATTTTTGGGTGAATTATTCCTTTAATCCATGTCTTCTGAAGCCATCTGATCAGTTTTGGGGGAGAACAGATCAAAATTGAACTCCTTTTTCACTGTACATCTTGCCCTCACAGTCTCGAGGCACAATCATGATTTGAATCTCAATTAAGCCTTGCTCACACCACCAGTGACAAAGAGACACAATCTCATTCAATTTCAATGAGAGTGACTTCTGCCGACAAGATTGGCAGTGAGCAGCACAACAAAGTTGAGAAAAATGTAACTTTATGCAAATTACAAGCAGCATTAAGCAGCAACTACCAATGAGAGTGAAGACAGCGGAGCTCACGTCATCTGTCTCTGTGACATACTGGTGTGTAGTGCAGGCAAGACAGAGAAGTTATAATGTTGAGGAATTTCACTGTTCTACATTTTTCTGTATCACATACATGGATTCAAAAATGAAGTGTGTCAGAAACTGATGAGAGAATTATCATTTTTGGGTGAACCATTCCTTTAATGTATAAAATGCTTGGTTTAAACTCAGGCATCTCATTCTGTCACATTGGAAATACATTTTATCTGATACTGTGTACAGGGTCATGAGGAGAGAGACGGAGCAATCATCACCGTATTGTGAAGAACTCGCCATCTCTCTGCACAGTCTAATGGATGGATCAGAGTTCATTAGTGTTACACATCACAGCTGAACCAGATGTTTCAGCAGCCCTCCCTATAAACTGATAACTTGCAAATGGCCTGTTAACACTAATATTAATCTTTATTAGAAGTATTTTTGTTAATTGAGTTTGTTATCGAAAATGACTGCTTTAAGAGCAGATATAATCTTTAAGTGCTTCCCAACATTTTATTCTATCATGTACCCCCACAGCACCATCAGTAAGGCTCACGAACCCCTTCCTCGACACAACCAAGAAATGTGTTCTTTCCATAAGTCATACTGCATATCATATAATATTATCATTAATATATTATTACTTAGTTTAAAATTTGATCATTGCTAACATATTACTCTAAACACAACTTCCTCTGCCCATAAAAAAAGAATCCTCAACCTGTTTGTCTATTTACAAGTTGTGAGTTTAAATGGAAATAACGGAGAAATTTTCTTTGAGAAAGAATAAATCAAGATGGGACATTTAAAGCTGAAGTGTAACTTTTTGGTGTTAAAATCCTTTTTCCTGTCTCAGCTTAATATGCAAACTTCACAGGCAAAGCCATTTACACTGTCTCTACGTTGCTATACAAATTCCTGTTTGTTTTTGTGGCCTGTCCATCACCACACAACACTGGACTCAACCAATGCATGACTTTGGAGGGCAGAACTCACTGTTTGTTCGACAGCAGATGGGGGCGTATTCGGAAAGCTCTTTGAAAATGTTTATTTTTTCCAATTACATTAAGTGGCACTAGTGGTGCAGAAATCACACACTTTAGCTTTAACAAAAGTACTTTGCAGTCTTTTATAAAGGCATTCAATTATCATCAAAGCTCAAGTATGAAATACCACAGACAAGCCACAAATCCACAACACTTAAACAAGTTGAATGTTTCTGTTTCTAATAAGCAAAGCAAACAAAATCACCATATTTCAAAGAAATACTCCTGGCCTGGAATCACCGATTATACATACAAGAGCTCTTTGAATACTAAAAGAATATGGTACCAGTAATACTTTTTTGGTTATTTAGAGAATATAAAATGAAATAAAGCCACAGTTCAGATGGAACAGAAACAGACAATGGGGTTATTTTGGGCTTTCAAATTAGTGTACAAGCCACAGCCTGATGTCACATTTTACCATGAAAAAAACAAAGACTCTGTTTAATAAAGTATTTCAATCAATCAAATGCAATCACAATACTATGACTCATAACTAATACGATAACTCATTACTGTTTTATATATATATACACACACACACACACACACACAATACACATCATATACATGCAGCGTAATGATGAAATTGAGCTTTAATATTTTGGCCGTTTGACATCCACCCTGTAAGAAAAAAAAAAAAAGTCACCAGTCTACTTTCAATGACTACAGTAATTTCAGTTCATAACAGCAAACTGACTTCTAATCATGATTAGTCTTAAACTGTGTAAATTAATCTAGTCCAATTAAGAAATTAAATAACTGTGTGGGCTAGTACAAGTATATAATGGTCCAAACAGACAGTTTGAAGAATAGTGCTGTGATTTCCCAGGATCCCACATCTTTGATCATTTGATCCAACATGATGATGGTTGGAATTGATTTTGAACAGGCACAACGTTTCATTTGTATATTATTATTTTAGCTATGTTTTTTAATATGGAATGTAGGGCTGAAACTAACAATTATTTTAATAATTGCACTATGATTATCTACTTTTGTTGCTGGCAGAGAAGAAATGTAAAAATTGACGTCAATTTTTGTCTAAAAGGCACGTTATTCAATATTTACTTATTTGTTGAACTGTTGAATAGAAGCATTATCACACTCATCACACTTGTGTTAAAGCGTTCTAAAGACGAAACACCCCAGAATAATGAAGTATTTTAAAAACTGGTATGACAACTTACGGTGGCACAATACTGCCAGGTACTTATTTTTATTTATTTATCTTTTCTCAAGGCATAATGTTTTGTAAAAAAAAAAAAAAAAAAGCCATAATTTCTTGTGATGAGACTGTTATGTCAGAAAAATGACAAAATCTGTCATTTTAGCAAGATGTTTTGAGCATCTGACAATTAACAGACTACGTGTCACTTTTTATGTCCCAGCCCACCTGTACTTAAAATAAAGTGTAGGATACTCGGCGGTAAATAAATCCTACACATACATTTTTTTTTATTTTGTAACATTTTTTAAAGTCAGCATGGATTTGGGGATCTTTCTCTGGAATCGCAAGGTTTTAGAAGAAAATATTCAAAAATAATGCTGGACAAGGATTTTTTTTTTTTAACCATGTTCGTGTAAACTGCAGGCAAAGACATTTTGGAGTATTGGCAAAAAGAACGAGAATATAATATACATTTTATATTGAATTTAATATAATTAATCAAATTATAATAATATATAAATAGACTAAGTGTTACCCTTGGGAGTTTTGCCAAACATTCATACATAAACCTATGTCGGGCTAACACAAATTGATCTTTAAAAAAAAAAGCTATGATAGTGTAAAATTGTAAAAGCAGCTATTGTAATGACAATTAGAAAAGAATGCAAGAGTTTCATCGGTCACTTATCAAACGGATCATGATAGCATAGGCCTATGAAAAATATATTAAACATGTTCATGAGAGATTGTTCATCGTTCGAGCACTGGTCTAACGTTATTTATTCTTTAAACAACAAATATATAAATATATAATGTAATTTAATGTTTTATCGGGCATTTAAACAAATAAAACTACAATGGCAATGTAATGACAATAATAAAATACTGTTTTTGGTTGACATTTTATTCGCCACTAAGTGTAATAACTTATTTTGATTATTACGAAAAAAAAAAATCATTTTTACGACATAACCATCTCGTTATTATTAGAAAATATAACTATAACAAAAACGTTTTTATGACTGAGTGAAAAAGTTTGTGGCAGCACTGCGCCACCATAACGACTAGCTTGGAGAGCGAGTAAATGCTGAGACTCACCCATCTGCCTCCATCTTCTTCCTCTTCTCAATGATCTGAAACATAATGAAGGCATGTTAGTCCTGGAGAACGTTCATATAGCTGAACATTTCCTGCACATTCTTGTGTGATAAAATTACTGTTTATGAACTAAAAAGTCACCGATGGCAAACACTATTTGCAGCTTCTATTAATCATTGTTTGTAAAGGGTATTATTCAACCATTTTTAGCATGAGTAGAATCATCTATTTTTACTACATGACTCTCTAGAACACCCGATTCTGACTCATCAAATCGTGCCATCTAGCATTCAGATATTTCTGCATAACCACACATTTGGGGATAAAGTGATATCATACCGGTCATCTGGGTACTGCAAGTTATCTTTCCGCCTTCATGCATCCTCTATAAGTAAACTAATAATATAAATTCAACTAAAAGTCCAAAGTAAATTTCCATTACTTTATTTATATGGCAGGAACTCTTGTAATCAGCAGGATAATTGACAGTCAGATGGTCATTTTCGCAAATATAAACACAAACAGATGTGATAACCAGCTGGCTGGACATTATATCTTGCATAATGAATAATAACAGATCATGAACTCACAGCGCTGATTTTCTTCCATTGACGGTCTAATTCGGCCTTCTCATTGGTCTCTTTAAAGCGTCGAGTCTTTCTGCCTTCTGACATTTTGATACCGTACTGGAAGGCAGCCCTACAAACAAAAAACAATGATTAGAATCAATCATCACTCAAAACAAACACACATTGATGAACGCAGAGTGTGTGTTTGTGTTACTTTGGCAGCGCCTCCTTGTTGTTCATGTAGTCGCTGTACTCCTCTTGAGTGTCAAAGTCCCAGCGGCCCAGAGGACCCTTCTTATTACCCTACACACAGGCAGACATGCTCGTGCATATGACTGATCAGAGAAACAACTCCATTACAACTAAAATTAATTCACTGATCCAGAGAAAGTAACACTCACTTGGTCCATCTTGCTGTAGTCCACCTCTTCATCACTGTCCACAGCAAGATCATCCATTCTACAAAACATCAAATAAAGATTGTTTTCTGCCAAAGTCCAAATTCTTAATCGGTCACATTCACTAATAATTGCACATAATTCTGATCATTCTAAATGGGGGAGCGTGTGCCCACAGTTGGAAATGAACAATACATGGCAAGACAAATCCTTCTGCACAACGCTCTTTAAAGGCACACTCTCAAGGTCTTTGAGTAAAGCCAAGTGTACCATTCTAAAAAAACGATCCAGGCTGCATTTGCCAAACCTATCCCAGATCGAATTATAACATACCTCATTTGTGCTTCTCTGAAAGAACTCTCATTAGAAACTGAATAAATAAGTGACCCTACAATAATATTATAAAAGACATTTCAGCTTAACACATTCATTGTTTCTAAGGCTATCAGGACTCTGTGATTTGAGTACTAAGAGTTGTATCTAAATTATATTCTAAATTAGAAATAAATTATGAACTTCTTGATGAAACATACTTTAACTGTACATGACTGAAGAGAACTTTGATTTAACCTGAGAAACAGAGACTTCTTTTTCTTTTTTTCTTTTTTTTTTGAATAACAGAATGTCAACTTGGGAATATATTCCCAATTTATACCCCATGTAAAACTATTTTAAACAGCATATTGCTAATTACTTTATAATTATTCTGCATGCACCATTTATTAACTCAAATTAAATAAAAGACAAGAAATATTTGTACTTTTAAAAATAAATGTTTCACACGACAGAACCATTTGAATTAAAGGCAAAAAGTTGATTGAAATTGGTGATAAAAAGTTTTATACTTTCACAGAAATTTTTACTTTGTAATGCAAACAAATCTCTAAATACTTGCCTCCAGTTTTACGCATATAGCCTATATTAAGGCCCTTCTCTTTAGTAATTTGTTTCTCAGCAAGAGAAAGCAATCATGTGTTATACTTGTGCAGATATTAAAAATCAGATAATCCTGAGAGTGGGGACCTTGCTGCTAAATCATTTTGATGTATTATACTTGATTATAATAGGTACATAGGTAGGACATACACACACACTTAAAGTCAGAAGTTTACATACACTTGGGTTAAAGTAATTAAAACTCATTTTTTAACCACTCCGCAGATTTAATATTAGCAAACTATAGTTTTGGCAAGTCGTTTAGGACATTTACTTTGTGTATGACACAAGTAATTTTTCCAACAATTGTTTGCAGACAGATTGTTTACTTTTAATTGACTATATCACAATTCCAGTGGATCAGAAGTTTACAAACACCCAAGTTAACGCCTTTAAGCAGCTTGGAAAATTCCAGAAAATGATGTCAAGCCTTTGGACAATTAGCTTCTGATAGGAGGTGTACTGAATTGGAGGTGTACCTGTGGATGTCTTTTAAGGCCTACCTTCAAACTCAGTGCCTCATTACTTGACATCATGGGAAAATTAAAAAACATAAGCCAAGACCTCAGAAAAAATTGTGGACCTCAAAGTCTGGTTCATCCTTGGGAGCAATTTCCAAACGCCTGAAGGTACCACGTTCATCTGTACAAACAATAGTACGCAAGTATAAACACCATGGGACCACGCAGCCATCATACCGCTCAGGAAGGAAAAACATTCTGTGCAAATCAATCTCAGAACAACAGCAAAGGACCTTGTGAAGATGCTGGAGGAAACAGGTAGAAAAGTATCTATATCCACAGTAAAACAAGTCATATATCAACATAACCTTAAAGGCTGCTCAGCAAGGAAGAATCCACTGCTCAAACCGCCATAAAAAAAAAATTTAAAAAAAAGGCTACAGTTTGCAAGTACACATGGGGACCAAGATCTTACTTTTTGGAGAATTTTCTTCAGGTCTAATGAAACAAAAATTTAACTGTATGGCCATAATGACCATCATTATGTTTGGAGGAAAAAGGGTGAGGTTTGCAAGCCGAAGAACACCATCCCAACTGTGAAGCATGGGGGTGGCAGCATCATGTTGTGGGGGTGCTTTACTGCAGGAGGGACTGGTGCACTTCACAAAATAGATGGCATCATGAGGAAGGAAAATTATGTGGATATATTGAAGCAACATCTCAAGACATCAGCCAGGAAGTTAAAGCTTGTTCGCAAATGGGTCTTCCAAATGGACAATGACCCCAAGCATACCTCCAAAGTTGTGGCAAAATGGCTTAAGGACAACAAAGTCAAGGTATTGGAGTGGCCATCACAAAGCCCTGACCTCAATCCGATAAGACAATTTGTGGGCAGAACTGAAAAAGCGTGTGCAAGCAAGGAGGCCTACAAACCTAACTCAGTTACACCAGTTCTGTCTGGAGGAATGGGCCAAAATTCCAGCAACTTATTGCATGAAGGTTGTGGAAGGCTACCAAAAACATTTGACCCAAGTTAAACAATTTAAAGGCAATGCTACCAAATACTAACAAAGTGTATGTAAACTCCTTACCCACTGGGAATGTGATGAAAGAAATAAAAGCTGAAATAAATAATTCTCTCTACTATTATTCTGACATTTCACATTATTAAAATAAAAGTAGTGATCCTAACTGACCAAAGACAGGGAATGTTTTCTACGATTAAATGTCAGGAATTGTGAAAGCTGAGTTTAAATGTATTTGGCAAAGGTGCATATAAACTTCTGACTTCAACTGTATATACACACATACAGATAAGTATATATATTATTTAAATAAATGTAATAATGATTGTTTATATATCCTTACATTTTATTATTAAAATGATTCGCAAGGCAGAGAAAATACCTGTATACGTCAGATGGATCTCTGTTTTATGAGCAAGTGGTACTGTATCAAGCAGTAAAACTAGATTGCTCAGCCGTCACGCTCAACCGTCAAGTTCTACAACATAAGTTGCACACTTTCATACCTCAAAATTAATTTTGAAGCCACTGCGTGTTTAAAAAAAGTATGCTATTCAATATGGCTTTAAAATTCACATTTGAGAGATGAAAGTATGCATTTATGTTATGTAGAACAAAACATATCTTCAAAATCTAAAACTGCTGTTATAAAAACCCATAGGAAAATTCAGAGGGAACCAATGGCAAATTTTCTTCCAGATTACTGGACAGCTTTCTTACAGTGTCTTAAGGCTCCCCTCACAGCGTGGCCACATTTAACTCAAGCATTTGAAGAGCTGCTCAATCCAACTCATGAAAGAGAGCAGACTTCTTTTAATAACGGTCTCATAGAAACAGAATTACCAGTACTCATTTAGTTTGTTCATCTGTGTGGATTCATTTACGAATTCCTACATGTTAAAGTGAATAAATGTGCATGGGAATTCACCACATTTTGAACATGGAACTTGCGAGAATTATTAATATTGTGTGCAATACTTGCAATCCTGCACTAAATTTCAGGCCCTGATAGGCACAAATATAGTGTAACTCACGTGGCAGGGTAGCATTCAGCATAACTGTTTGACATCCCAAAGAAATCTCCAAGATGTTTCTTTTCCTCACGTCTGTTTCCAGTGCTCAAAGTTAAAGACAAAAACTACATCTGCAGTGTCACAGGAACACTTCACAATTGCAGGACAATTACTATCAGGATGCTAAGGGCACATGACTCCATGGGCAACATAACCATAATGCAAACTCTACAGGTATGCAAGGCAGTAGTTGAGACACTACGGGTGGTGTATAGATGGATATCAGTAGCCACTGATCATAAGTTATATTATTCCATCTGTTGTGGAATACTGATGTATCCACCTCTCAACCCCTCAACAAACAGCGAATCAGACATGCACATTGAAGACTTTTCTTTCGTCTGTTCTTCAAAATTTGCCGGCTATTAATTTCATACCCTGGTTGTGAGTAAAAGAACTGCAAATAGCCAGCTTTATCTTGACATACTGGAAGATGGAGGTTCGTTGTGTTACTCCAGTGCTATAGTTTTGCAAGATTTCAGATCGCATGAGTAATGCCTAACTCCAGTCTGCCAGGTTTTGGCAAAATGCCATAATGCACATATTTTAGATGGTAGTTTAGCTGGCAATAGCAAGAATCTGTCATTTGGTTTAAATTAGGTGGTCTAATACAGTTTAAGTAATTGAAACAACCAATTTGCGATGCGTGATAGATGCGGCTACTCTCAAACTTTCAAAGTGCTGCCTAATATCGATATGAAAACAGCTGCATCGATACTAGGGGTGTAAAGGTTCACATTTCTCATGGTTCAGTTTGTATCATGGTTTTAGGGTCATGGATTTGGTCACTACAAATCATCATGGTTAAACAACGTTAACCATAGTTTAACCATGGTATTTGTAGTAAAAATCACAGTAACCACAAAATTAACATGATTACTGTCATGGTTACAATACTATAGTAAAAACATATTTACTATATGGAAACTACAGTATTACTATTGTAAAACAATGGTTAATTATATAAAAACTGATTTCTGCCAAACAAATAATGGTTACAGCAGTCATTGTTACTTCAGTAATGGCTACTACAATATTACTATAGTAAAACCATGGTTAATAGTAACAAAACCATTATTTCTGCAAAGAAAACCATGGTAACAACAGTCCTTATTACAGTCATGGTTACTACAATATTACTACAATAAAACCATGGTTATTTATCGCTAGGGTCCTTAACTATAAAAAAAAATAAATAAATAAAATTTCTAAATCAACATTTTAATTTAATAACTGAATGATTATGCTACATTCAAAGCGCATTTCAAATTCAACTCAATGTTTATTCAACATTCATCACTATAGAAAAAGTACACTTGCTATTAAAATGAATGCGAGAATGGATGTCGTAACGTGACTTAAGTATTTTAATCATACATGGAAATCCCACATTTTCATCAAAAGAGAAGGGCAACCCCAAGTGCTTTAGTTACCGTTTCATGTCTGTCCTAACTAGCACCAAGTGCCTGCTTAAAGACGGAAGGCAGTGTGTGCAGTTTAGGTCTCAACTGAGGCTCTGTGCGTGCCGCTCGCATTCTATCCCCGGGTTATGGCAGCATAAATAGCTAATCAAATATCGTATTACCAGTATACAGCATGCGTGTCAAGCAACGTCTTAAAACAGTGCCTGTTTTGTCATGTTTTTTGAGCATCGCTGTTGTGATTGCTAAAATGACAAAGTTCCCAGACAGGAGACTTGAATGACGCAGGGGCTTCTCTATCTTGCAGCTTGTGTTCTCCGCTTGCCATTTTCAACTACATAATAACGTGTGCAGAACTGTGATGTCATCAACTGATTTAACATACTAACAGTTAATAGGACAGCATCTCTCTGTAGTAATTTGACCCAGGTGAAAAACAGGTGGAGCGTTTCCATCCACAGAGCGATACAGGTGCATCAGCAGAGATTATACGTGCACATGTCTATTTGGCACTTTATGTATGTATGATTCAGATGCGTCATTAAACTTGAGATGAACCGCGGTGCAAATGCTTACCGAACTGTGGGTGGCAAACCATATGGTTCAGTTTTTTACCGAGAACTGTTACACCCCTAATCGTTATGCGCATAGTAAAGGAGAATGTGACTATGTATCGTCGTATTGATATTTTGAACACAGTTGTGAATGCTGCCATGAGCAGTCATGTGAAGGATATGGTTCCTGTCCCTGCCACTGAGCGGTTCCAGCAAACTTCTCATTGATCAACTTGATCTGGTCCTTCATGGAGCCTGGACCTGAAAGAAAACGGAGATACAGCATAAGTGTCTATAAACCGATCTCTTAGAAATAGTAAATGCCGCACTCCTTTCAGGCACTTTTCCAATGTCCCTGAAAACTGCAGTTATTAAGCCCCTCCTAAAAGAGTAACATGAATAACACAATATTAAACAATAACAAACTAATCTCAAATCTTACTTTCATTGGCAAGATCATTGAAAGGTTGTTTTCAATCGGCTGAACAAATTCTTAAACTCATACGGCTACTTGGACAATTTCTAGTCTGGTTTCCGGCAGCATCACAGCACAGAGACGACGCTCATCAAGATACTTAATGATATATTAACCCTAACTCTAAACACCGATTCAGGCAAAATATCAGTGCTGGTATTACTAAATCTCAGTGCTGCCTTTGACACTGTTGACCCCAACATTCTCATAGACAGACTGGAAAACTTGGTTGGGCTCTCTTGGACAATCCTCAGGTGGTTCAGGTAATATCTACAAGGGAGGGGTTACTATGTGAACATGGGCAACTATGAATCTGAGTGGGTCTCCATGACGCGTGGAGTCCCACAAGGCTCAATTCTTGCACTGCTCCTGTTCAACCTGCATATGCTCCGACAAGGCCAAATTATGAAAAATAACTAAACAGGGTACCATAGCTATGCAGACGACTCCCAGATTTACCTAGCCCTATCGCCATATGACTATAACCCCATAGACTCTCTGTGCCAGTGCACTGACAAAATTAACAGTTGGATGTGCTGAAACTTCCTTCAGTTAAACAAAGACAAGATAGAGGTCATTGTATTTGAAAAAGACAAAATTCCCAAGGTGAATACATACCTTGATTCCAGGGTCTAAAGACAAAAAAAATCAAGTTAGGAATCTTGGTGTCACTTTGGAGTCAGACCCTAGTATCAGTAGTAATTTCAAAGCAATAGCTAAATCACCCTACTATTATTTCAAAACTATAACGAGAATTAGAGGTTTTATATCCAATCAAGACCATTAGACACCTGCAGCTTATTCAGAATGCTGCTGCCAGGATTTTGACCCTCTGCCTGCCAGCAGTCACCAATTGAGAATGTGTGGTGCATTATGAAAAATACGTCAATGAAGGCTCCATACAATTGAGCAGCTAAAGACCTGAATGGTGGAAAATTCTGCCTGCTAAGCTTAAACTTGTGTCTTCAGAGCCCAAAAGCTTAATGTGTTATTACAATGTGATTTTACACAGTGATAAACACTTGAATGTCCCAACTTTTTTGGAGCGTGCATCACTCCTTTTTGTTTAGCATTAAAGGAGCATTTATCCATATATCCAACGTTTCCGGAATTGGGGTTGTACAACTGTTTGCGTTTCAGTAGAGTCTAAAGGTTGTGTGCCACCTAATGAGGACAATAGACACTGCTGAATTAGTTGAGTGGAAAAGCAAAAGATTTTCTTTGAGAAGTATTTTAGAAAGTAACTTAAGTAATTAGTAATGCGATTACTTTGATGAAGCAATCAAGTCAGTGATCTGATAACAATTTTAGAGTGGTAATTAGTCATTTGTTGGGCTGTCAATCAATTAAAATGTTTGAATCCAAGAACGAGACTCATCTTGTGCTGTCTGCTATGGGCAAGTGTGGTTTGTTCTCTGTATAAGATGTGTGTTGCCTAAACAGTAGTGATGGGTCGTTCATGAACGATTCGAAGAACGAGCAGTCTCAGAGTGATTCGGTCATTTTGTGTTGGCCGTGCACGTGCATTGCGCAACCTCCGTTCGTTTGTTACGTGAAAACTGTATACGCTATGCATTGCTCACACAGGAAACAGAAATGATTAGTTCACCTCTCGAGTCTTCTGGTCTGAGTCGTTCGTTCTTTTGTCACGTGACAGCCGAATACGCTATGCACATACGGCTGTCACGTGACAAAAGAATGAACGACTCTGACAAGATTCCAGAGGTGAACTAATCATTTCTGTTTCTCATAATTTGTCCTTGGCTGCATTATCAATTTTTCCTTATTGGGACTATAATCAAAGTTTGCATAAGTAGACGTGTTGGGGGGGATTTGGCTATTGAAAATGTAGCATTTTTATTTAATTCTGCTCAAATGAACGGAATTACTTGAATAAAGATTTGTTCATTTTGCTGAACGAGACTCAGAGATTCAAGTCAGTAAAATGATACGATCTTCCCATCACTACCAAACAGCTGGAGTTTCACTTACTGTCCCCAGGAGAAAACGGGTGGTACTTCAAGCTTCAATTGCTCTGATGGTAGGAATTAGGGATGCACAATATATCTGCGGCCATATCGGTATCGGCCGATAAATGTGAATTTTTAAGTTATTGGTTATCAGTCAGATAAGAACATTTGGCCGATATATATTAAAACCAATAAATTATGGCTTTTTCAGGCACATGCTACTCGCCATGTGGGTTTTGATTGGTGTCTTCTGGCTTTGTTTTAAAGGATCATACAGGATCTGAGTAAACACTCCATTATACAGTATTTATTTGTCACATGCATTTTGTTTGTTTTGTATGTTAAAGCATATTGTTGTGTTTACAGTGAGTTTGAGACCTGTTTGCATTCCTTAGTTTGATCTTTTCACAGGTTTGAATCAAGTGCATTGCACTGCATTTATAAAAGTAGCTCACTCGTCAAAGTAATTTTAAATTGCAGAGTCATTATGCTCTTTTTAAATAAAAGGAATTTGGCCATAGGAATGTAAAATGTCTTTATTTAACTGGTTCAAATTAGGCTACATTTGGTAAATTATTTAAAAGTTTTAGATGTTTCTTGCAGATTCCTTGATTTCTGCAATTGAAGTTTTAAAATAAAAATCCACTTTACATGATTGATTTCATTAGAAGTGTTTCTAATGTGGCTTTATAAGGTAAGGCTTTTGTTTTTGTAATCAGACACAAAATGTAGATTTATATCCAGATACAGATTTATCGGCAAATATATCAGTTATCGGCCTCCAAATACACTGAATTATCGGTTATTGTATCGGCCAAAATTTCCATATTGGTGCATCCCTAGTAAGAATTTTCCTTATTACGGTCTGGAGACATTTATTTACATAGATATTTTTTATATAAATTAATCACACAGAATTAACAAGTTAAATCGATAGCCCTAGTAATCTGTAGTAAATGACCTTTTTTGAGTAACACTGCTCATATAGCTCATTTTCATGCAATTACAATGAATAAAGACTGGAGCTTTAAACAGGGTGAGTATTGTATGCTTGAGACTTTTGTTCTCACAAAACACTGAAGTTACTGAATTCAACCATATTTAAACCAAAATGTGATTGTGAACACATACCTTTATCAATGTCCATGGCCTAAGAAAAAAAATAAAAAATCATCACACATTAAAGTGACATTTACAGATTTACTCCTTATAGATCTTCATAGCTTCACATTTATAGATGTGCATAAATAGTTTGAGTAGATGTGAATGTTTTCTTTAAAGGTGGACACAAATGATTAGCTGACCTCCTCATCAGCTTGAGGCTTCTCAAAGTAATTGTGTCGTCTTTTCTCTTCATCTCTCTCTCTCTCCTTCTCCCGCTCACGATCCTTCTCTCTCTCCCTCTCTTTTTCACGGTAGCGCTCCTTCTCTTTGTCTCTGCTACTTTTGGAGGTAGAGGGGATGTAGTCTCCGATGTCATCAAAAATGCTGCAGATACACATTCAAGACTGTTTAGAAGCTCCATTGAGATAAAACGGTTAAATAACTGATCATTAAATAACTGATCATGTATAAACTCACTTCAGGTCTGCATCTGGGGCTTTCTTCTCATCCAAACGCCCTGAACACAGAGAACACATTCCAGATTAGTCTTATACTGCACAGCAGTGTGGTAGTACTCTGTTTTGGTCTCAGTCTCAGTCTTGAGACAATATTGTTATGGTCTTGGTCTCAGTTTGGGGTAATCTTTTCGATAACAGGAGAAATGGAAGCTGTCTTGAAGTATTCTATGGAATTTTTGAAAAGGCTCAAGCAATCTGCTCCACTACCAAGCCCTTGGCTTAGAAAGATCTTAAATAGAATAGTAGTAGCACAGATACCAACCAGAAAAAGAGGATGCAGAGGGTGTAAGAATATTTTGCGCAAGATGTTGATGGCAGAAGACTTGACTGCATTAGACCACAATTGGTTGGATTGAGGAATGGGGACAAACCAGAACCTAGCCTGATTAAAGTTATGGTAGAGCATAAAAGACCATCTAATCATGCTATGCTACCAACTTTTATGATGACGAATCCCAGATCTCTTGTAAATAAGACTGATGAGTTTCAAGTCATCTTGATGAAAAACCATGTGGATGTGGCTGCAATTTCAGAGTCTTGGTTTACTCCCCACATGCCTGAGGAATTATTGGGTATCGATAGATACACTTTATTTTCTAAATGCCGAACCACACGAAGTGTCCCATCATATCCTTTAACTTGTATTAGTGTTCCAGACCATCTTGAATGTTTGTGGGTGAAGGTGAGACCTCTGAGACTTCTGCGGCATATATCAGCTATTGCTGTGTGTGTGTGTGGTGTAATCACCGCCACAGTCATTACATCAGGATGAACTCATTGAGCATTTAATAGCCTCATCTGATCTGCTTCGTACTATGTACCAAGATATTGGACTTATTATACTTGGAGATTTTAATCATCATCTCAGAGTCCATGATATCTGTTTAGATAAACTCTGCCAAGTAGTCCAAAACACACTAGAGATGAAGCGATTCTTGACATGATTATCACCAATATAAAATCAGTGTAGATGAAACCTGAAATTCTCCCCCCCACCCCAGTTAGTTCAAGTGACCATAATTGTGTCCTTTGGAGCCCTTAAAGCACAATTAAGACCACCCCAGTGCAATAAGAGGGTAGTACGACCTATGAGTGAGTCTAGCCTGAATGGGTTTGGTCGATAGATTACTACTCATTCATGGCAGGACGTAAATTAAGCAATCGGTACCATGAAAAAGCCAATGTCTTTTATAATACTATTGTGCCTGAAACTGATAAACATTTCCCTATGAAGACAGTAAAAATCTATCCTTCAGATAAACCATGGATCACTCCTAAGATTAAGCGCTTAATCCAAAGAGACAAAAAGCCTTTAAGGCTGGAAAATCAAGTGTCCTGACCAAGTTTTATAGAAACAAGGTCCAAAGGGAAATATATGTGGCAAAAAAGTACTTTTACAAATCAAAAGTGGAAGGCATGACAAAAGGGAATCCTAGAGCTTGGCACGGTAGAATTTAATCGATATGTAAATCAGTTGAAAAGGCGGATCAAATTGATGTTCCAGGAATTGATCCTCAGGACTTTGTGACAATTGCTAATGTAATTAACACAAAGTTTGTTAAAGTGTACCAGTCTTTTCCGCCCATTAAATGTACAGATTTACCTTCTTGTCTTCCGTCCTTTCCATTGTCACTATTCCAGTCTGGGATGTATACAGCAGATTGTCTTCTATTAATTGCTAAAAATCCCCTGGCCCAGATATGATTCCCAAGAATATTGAAGGAGTTTGCATGTGAAATCAGCAATCCTATTTGTGACATCATCAACAGCATTTTTGTGGAAGGGGTTGTTCCTAGACAATGGAAAGAGGCTACTGTCGTTCTCATACCAAAATCTTTCCCCCCCGAATATTGAGGAATTGAGGCCAATTTCACTAACATCTCAGCTTTCAAAAATGTTTGAGAAATTTGCTGCGCAGTGGATCTTGAATGATATTACACCAAATCTAGATCCTATGCAGTTTGGCAGTCGACAAAACCATTCCACAACACACAATCTAGTCAGTATAATGGATTTTGTGTATAAGGCCAGCGATGTGTCGTGTTCAGTGTGCACATTAAATCACAACTGATTTTGCCAAGGCAATTGATGCTGTAGACCATACGGTAGCAGTACACTACCTTCTTGATCTTGGAGTAAGACCTTGCCTTATTCCATGGATTTGTAGTTTTATGACCAACCATCGTCAGAAAGTGCGTTATCAGGGATATTTTTCTGATTGGGAATACCCCTCATGTGGAGTCACACAGGGAACTATATTACATAATCTTCCTAGCACTGATCAACAGTGCACTCCAGGATGAAATAGACCACTGGAAATATGTGGATGATGACTATGGCTCAGAGGTGGAATCCTCAACTACCCTGTACCCTCCAACAGACATTGAATGGTCTTGATGTTTGGGTATAGGAGCACAAAATGAAACTCAACCCAAAGAAATGCAAGGTTTTACATGTCACTAGTATGAGACAGGTACCGGTTTGGCCATTACTATTTATTGAACTGAACGTCTTGGAAGTACGTGACATTGTTAAAGTTCTGGGGGTCACCATCCAGAGCGATTTGAGATGGGATAGTCAAGTGAATCACATGTTGACCTCGGCCAACAAAAAGCTTTTTGTTCTCCGTCGGTTAAAGAAATGTGGTGTCCGAGACCCTGAACTGGTTACCATCTACCATCTAGGATATATGTGCCCTGTGCTGGAGTATGCAGTTCCTGTTTGGGACAGTTCTTTGACTGCAGATCAAGTTAAAAGGCTGTAAAGTGTGCAGAAACGGGTCTGTAAAATTTTACTTGGTCAAAAGGTATTTAGGGTACTCAGATGCTCTGTCTCCTTGGACTGTGCACCCTAGCAGTGAGACGAATTTAACAGTCTTGACTTTGCTAGAAAGCTATTTAAGTCTAGTTTCAGAGAATGGCTACCCCCCCCCCCACCCCCTTAGAGAGGAGCTTACAGATCACCAGACAAGGAACTCAAACTGACAATTCCAAGATGTCGAACTGAGAGATATCAGAGATCACCCATTCCCTATATGTGCAGACTTCTAAATGATTGTGGATTTTAGAAATCACCTTTGTAAAATGGGGTGTTAGATTAGTAATTTGTATATCTTAATATTGTATGTTTTTAAAAAAAATTTAAATTGTGGTTTAATTAGTTTTAACATTTTATTGTAACAGCAAAATAATTCAGTGTTCTTCATTGACTAACGTCTTGAAGAACCTGTAATAATGCTGAAAAGTCAATAAACAAACTTTAACGGACTCAGGAGCATTTGGACGTCTTGATTCAGACTCGAACAAGTGTGGACTATATGTAATTATTATAAGTATGTAAACAATAACAAAGGAATTAGAACGCTACTGACCCTGAATCATTTTCGGTATCATAACGGGATCCTTTAAAAAAGTCTGAGTCAACATATTTTCTCAAAGAACATCAAACGTTTACCTGAAATGACTTATCCAGATGTGTTGTTGGTAACAAACATCTACGTGAGAGAGGCGATGAAATTGTATCACAGTTTAGAAGTTCACAATTATTTCTTCAGCGGAAAGATCAGGAATATTGGATAGCTCCTACTATAGTTAATGAAGCCGTTCAATAAAGCTGTATGCATGACCTGCAGACAAGGTTAGGATTTCTTTAATTATAAAAATACTTTGTCTCTTGCTTCTGCGCTAGCTTATGTACTTCTCCAGCTATTCTGAGAACTTAGCAGTTTGATACTGCAGTTATTGTTGACTTGTTTGACAAACTGCTTATGTTCCTCATTTGTAAGTTGTTTTGTAACAAAGCATCTGCTAAATGACCAAATGTAAATTTAAATTACTTACACCGCTTCATTCATTATAATGAGGGCAATCTAGTCACTTTTAGAACTCTACCTCTCAAACGTATAATTATTTTGCACAAATGTCATTCACCTACCAGAGATAAAATTTGTTACAGTTGTTATTAGTGCATGTATCCAGCTCTTGCTTCACTGCAGTGTCCAAAGCTTCAATGCGTCCATTTGTGCTTGCTTTTTCGGAGATCTAAACACTTTAATTTCTGTTAGTTCCAGGCATCCAGAGATCATCCAGCCATCAAACAATATGGTCCACATTTTAATAATCATATGACAGTCGTTCTAAAGTTAGTAACATTAATCGTGTCAAAGTCACTATGAATGAAGTGCCGCCCGCTGTTTTTTTGAATGAGTTTAACTACTAGCAAGAAATGTTCAAGTCCTTGAAATGGCCTATACCATTTACCATGAGCACTCGGACTTGTCTGAAAAACATTTTTTGATGGCTTGATTTCTTGATGGTTTCCCATATTTCTGTGTCGGCTGTGTGAAATTAAAATTAGTGATGCCGAATTCAGGAACGAATCATTCTTTTGAGTCTATTATTTTCAGTAAATTAGCCCAATGTGTAAGATACATTTTGATTTGTTCAGATCGCTATCTCACCGAATCATCTGCAGCGGTTTCTCACTTAGTAAAACAGTATCAGGATTTCGAAGAACATTGCGGGATGAAGTGGATATTTACTGACAATGATTTGAAACAAGAGACTACTTTTTCCAGAGGTCACTTTAAGGTACTTCAACTGGTGCTTTGTGCCTCTGTGTTTTTGCATCTGCACATGCTGTCTCAGTTGTTTTCCTATGTAAATGTGCTAGACGGACATCTTTGACCATTGCGCCATGTATACAGTAGCTGTTTTCAGTGTCAAAAAGTTATTTTGTCAAGCACTTCAACTGTTAAACATGCATCTCAAGACCCCTATGTTGTGCTCTGTTTGCAGCACTGTATCTTGTTTATTTATTTATTTGTATTTATTTTTTTGCACAAGAACGTGTTCAGTCCGAACGGCCTCTACGTCTTTTAGAAAAGCTTTTGGCAACAGTTACATGAATGCTTCACATACTTATGAAAACACAAAAATAGTACTCCTAAATGTCATCAGAATTGAACGTCATATTTTTCTACATTAATGTTTGGTTATGTCCATTTTAGTTATAGTACAGTAATACTGTATTTTATATAGCAGAAATTTACCTACAATGAATTGAATATAATAACCCACAGAAGCTGGTGGTTTGTATTGCCATGCTAAGCCACAGAGGCATCTTGCACCTTTAATTAGATATTTCACTGATTAAGTTTACATGGGCAGTTATAATCAAACTTCTGCAGGTTTTTGCATTGTCAAGCTGCAGTCTTCACCTCTCCGTCCAAGTATAAATGACACTATGCACAACTGAATAGGTGAAGGACGTCAGCTGAGGAAGTGACGTAGACATTTTCCAGTTGACCTTTTGCGTAATAGTAGTGCAACGAAGTAAGCTACAGCAAGACCCACACAACAATCACAACAACATGGAAAACTTTATAGCCACGTGCATTTCTTACATTCTTTATGTGTTGATTTTGGTGCAGATCAGATGTATGTTATCCATTGTGTTTATTGTGACTGCATATTCAAAAAAATAATTCTTTCTGCTTCATTCTATGAATGGAATCCACACGAGATCAGTAAAAGAAGCCCTTATTACAACTTGATACTTGAAAGATACGTGCAATAGATAATGTGTAATTTGTAATGTTTACATCCTGTGTTCATATTGCTAATTCTAGCATGCTAACCTTTGCCATAGTATGCATCTGTTTTCCTCTTATTTTATTTTATAATGCAATGTGTGAAAATATTAATAATCAACGCAAGATCTTTTTTTTATACTTGTTTAAGAAAATACATTTATTGCTACGGAAAAGATTGACGTTGGGTGATATACATTTCTATGAGTGTTAATATGGCAGACAGATTGGAGGATTAGTCAAATGGACAAAAGAATAGTAATTAGAGGCACATCAATGTATCACAGGTGTGAATGATTTACAAACTACAATGTCCAAAAATGAAAATTTCTAGCATTCGCCATGTGTCCCTGCATTACAAATGAGATAAATTAGCCTCCAGTGGGCACTTTGAAGGGAGATCATAGTAGCCATGCTGTAAGATCGATTCAAAAAGAATTTCCAAAATAAATGACTTAAAACAGAGCTCCAGGCTGAGACTAAAATGGTTGCATTTAATAAATGACTGCGACAATAATTTAAAATCAAGTCGCCATTGGTGGCAGTCGGCTTGTGTGCTGGGGATGTAAACTCATGAGGAGCGAAAAAGGAGAGGCAATCACTGGTCCACGAACGTGCTTTCTGGGATTTTTTTTTTTTTTTTTTACGAATAAGCTGAAAAGCACCAATTCCAGCAATTTTAGCATAACTGTGCAGAATTAGCTGCAAAAATAAGGGGTATTTTGTTGTGGTATTTTGACTCGTTTACAACCAAAATCTACTAAGAGACTTTATAGTGTTTAAACATTATAATAACAAAGAGGATCTATAATTTTAATTTAGTTTGTGAACTGCTAAGCATGACTTTTCATCCAAAAGACAATAGTCTAATAATAATGAGTTTCAAGAACATCTTTACCTTTCTCTTATTAAAATGTGCATGTCTACAAATCTACTGACTTCAGTAGAATGTTTAAGAATTATAAGAACAAAGCAGATTTATAAGAACAAAGCAGATTTATAATTAGTATTTAAACTGCTGAGCAAGATTTTTATTTATTATTATTTTTTTTTAAATCAGAAAAGACAACAATAATGGCCTAATAATAGACTGAATGAGAAGTTTCATGAGCACTGCTTCTTCAGAGCCCTTCACGCTGCATACCTGTCAGACGCAAAGTCACTATGCTGTAGCCAAGCACGGTATTAGCCATGGCTGTAACCAATCAAGCAATCTGCCTCAGTAGCACTTTGATTGCCAAGCACATGATCGCCCACTGCTGTAATCAATCATGCGGGAATAAAAATAAATAAAATAATATCACTCCCCTAATGGATTTGTAACAGCTTAAACTGTTTGGCCAAGTTGTTTACCTGCTTAAATGCTTGTATATGTTTTATGGTAGTGTTGAAGCTTCTTATATTGGTTGTCATGCTTTAGTGAATCGAACATTACTCGTGTGTACCAATCGCGGTGCACACAGATTTTCTATATCAGATGAAGTTACTGTAAAATGTTTACTAGGGGTGTTTATCATGGCATGATATATCACGTTCAAATATGTGATGATGTGCATCGTGGAGATTGAAAATGTTTTTTTTTTATTATTATTTTAGAGTCTGTTCTATTAAATATGTGTGGCGTCCTATGCCTACGTTAAGCGAGCATACAAATGAAATCACTAAATCTAAAATATATACACTGGCGGCCAAAAGTTCGGAATAATGTACAGATTTTGCCATTTTGGAAGGAAATTGGTGCTTTAATTCACCAAAGTGGCATTCAACTGATCAAAAAGTATAGTCAGGGCATTACTGATGTAAAAAAACAGCACCATCACTATTTGAAAAAAGTCATTTTTGATCAAATCTAGACAAGTCCCATTTCCAGCAGCCATCACTCCAACACCTTGAGTAATCATGCTAAATTGCTAATTTGGTACTAGAAAATCACTTGCCATTATATCAAACACAGTTGAAAGCTATTTGGTTTGTTAAATGAAGCTTAACATTGTCTTTGCCTTTGTTTTTGAGTTGCCACAATATGCAATAGACTGGCATGTCATAAGGTCAATATTAGGACAAAAATGGCAAAAAAAAAGAAACAGATTTCTCTAGAAACTTGTCAGTCAATCATTGTTTTGAGGAATGAAGGCTATACAATGCTTGAAATTGCCAAAAAAATGAAGATTTCAGACAAAGGTGTACACTACAGTCTTCAAAGACAAAGGACAACTAGCTCTAACAAAGACAGAAAGACATGTGGAAGGCCAGATGTACAACTAAACAAGAGGATAAGTTCATCAGAGTCTCTAGTTTGAGAAATAGACGCCTCACATGTCCTCAGCTGACAGCTTCATTGAATTCTACCCGCTCAACACCAGTTTCATGTACAACAGTAAAGAGAAGACTCAGGGGTGCAGGCCTTACGGGAAGAATTGCTATGAAAAAGCCACTTTTCAAACAGAAAAAAAAGAGAGAAAAGGTTAGAGTGGGCAAAGAAACACAGAAATTGGACAACAGATAATTGGAAAAGAGTGTTATGGATCTTAACCCCATTGAGCTTTTGTGGGATCAGCTAGACTGTAAGGTGCGTGAGAAGTGCCCGACAAGACAGCCACATCTATGGCGAGTGATACAGGAAGCGTGGGGTGAAAAGTCACCCGAGCATCTGGACAAACTGACAGCTAGAATGCCAAGGATCTGCAAAGCTGTCATTGCTGCACGTGGAGGATTTTTTGATGAGAACTCTTTGAAGTAGTTTAAGAAGTTCTGAACATTTTTTTCAAATTGTAATAGTAATTTTTCATGTTATTAATGTCCTGACTATACATTGTGATCAGCTGAATGCCACTTTGGTGAATAAAAGTACCAATTTCTTTCCATAAGAGCAAAATCTGTACATTATTCCAAACTTTTGGCCGCCATGTGTATATTTATTAGTGGTCGACCGACATGAGTTTTTTTTTAAATGGCCGATGCCGATATCTAAAGAGCACAGTTGCCAATATAATGCCGATATATATATATATATATATATATATATATATATATATATATATATATATATATATATATATATATATATATATAAATAAATAATCACACAATTTAATATAGTAAATAACATATGTATACATAAAATTGCTTAAAAAAAAATAAATCTTTAGCACTATATTTACTCAATTTCACTCACAACTTTAACTTTGTAAAAACAATCTTTAAAAAAAATAAAATAAGATACATTTTTAAATGGTAGATAGTAATTTATTTCTGTTTAGTCATCCAATTTTAGAAGATATTAGAAAAAAGGAAATAACGGTGGCCTGGGTTGCTCCGCGAGTATTGACGCGGACCACGAGGACCTACCAAGTAGTGGGAATTGGGCATTCCAAACTGGGAGAAAAGGGGATAAAATTTCTTTTTTAAAAATTTAAAAAAAGGAAATAACAGTGCACACAATCATCTAGCAACCATGGATGGCATTTTCGCATTAGTAATTGTATTTTCTCAAAAGACCGAATCAAACCAATTATACATACAGTGCACAGTGAACATGACATTTACTCAGCGCACAATAAGTGTTTTTACTTTGAAGTTGCTCGCACACACACTTAAAAGCTTACATGGCCCGAATTGCCGGCCTGGATTGTCACGGACTGACCATCATGCAACGTTCGTAAACCAGAGGAATTGACTTTTGATCCTGGCTGATAGACGCTTCAGAGAAAGATATTATTTGAGCACTCGACAGGAAGAAAACGCTGGATTTTAGTAAGGCTCGTGAGTTACATCTGTTTAAATGAAGTATCAGCATATTTGCAGACGGTATCTGATAGAAGTTTTATTGATATTTGCCCTTTTATCATTAGGCAAGACAGTTAAAAGTTACAGGGAACTGTTGAGGAGAGAGAGGAAGAGTGAAACAGGTGAGTAATTCAACATTTTGAGCTCATATGCATCTGCCATGGCTCTGATACACAGAACGTTTAAATGGTCTATTATTGTGGTAACACAATGGCACGTAACAGCAAAACAAACTGTTCATATTTTTCTCCGGCTTTCTATCTTGTATTGTAACAACAATCAAACTTGAGCAATTCTGTGATTTGGCAACTAAAAACAGCCATTTGGCTCCTAAATGTTTCAGTTTAGGAGCCAGTGGCTCCAAAGTCTTCTCTTTTTATTTATTTTTATTTTTTATTTTTTAAGTCTGGAGCCCTGTAAAAGGTGAGTTCTGAATAAACATTATTTTTGAGCCCCACACCTTTCAGCTCTCGCAGTGTATGGTAAAGTATTTGAAGGAAAAAGGACACTTCTGTTTTGTTGTTGCTCTACTTCCTCTCTCCTTTGTGTTGTGATTGACTTCTGTGTTAAATACATGTAGCGTGGCACCTCTGTTTTTCGGAGCATGCGGATAAAACGAGGCCTATTGTGGACCGACTGATGTGTATACATGCTAGATGGAACCGATCTACAATCACATTATCTAGGTCTTTTAGTTTGATTTAGCAAAACTGGACTGGTACGATTTCAGTAGGACTAACGCATTTCCATGACATTTATAAAAAAAAAAATAAAAAAAACATTATTGCTTTAATATGACTGAAATAAGACTTTTAAAGTGCATGTAAAAGGCATTCACTGACATGTTGTTAACACTGACAAGTCATAAGTGTAATAATATTTTGTTCACTTAACCTAGGATGTGGCATTTATTTCATTTTTATTCTCGACTGGTAATATTGTTCAACCAACATAAGCGTAAGCAAATAATAGTAGAGGTGTAATTAAGTAATTGTTTTGTATGAATTGCATTTTTAAAGTATTATTAATTAACTTGAAAGATCCGAACATCAAACCAATCTACTGTACAGTGCTGTGAAAAAGTATTTGATTTCTTCTGTTTTTGTGTATATCTCATACTAAATTGTTTCAAAATCTTACATAAAACAAAGGCAATCCGAGTATTCCTTTAACACATATGAACGCAGCATTAGACGTCAGTTAAGCAACTACCTTTGTCCTTCTTCTTGAGTTTTTTGTTGCGTGTGCCCTGCCTCAGATATGACAGGATCTGCGTCAGTTTGCTGATGACGATGTCATTGGTGGTGAGCGTCGTCTGAGCCTGAGGAACAAATCACACCACAGAGTTTCAACGCAGGACACTTATGGTAAGGGAGAGTTAAAACAGCTTTGTTCAGAATGCATACCACTCTTAATTTTTGCGGTATACCATATATTCTGTATGCAAGATACCTACTAATTACTTACTACATTTGCCAAACTGTGCAGTACAAAACCAGAGAATACTGCCCTGAACTTGACCTTCTCGGTCAAGAACTTGGCTTGATTTTCAGTGGGATAAAAGAACCCAAATTCATATCTAGATGTTGATTGATGTAGTTTTGTGACATTTTAAAACTTAGTTGTCTCCCGGTTTAATGTGGAGAGACAAGTGAGCCATTTGTAACATTGTAAAATCGCTCTCAAAACATTCTCCTGTTTGTTTGGATACACAGACAATAGCAGCTCATCTAATGCTATCAGTATAGGGCAGGAATACCTACCTGTTTGTCCAACCAATGTTCAGGTTGGGTGTTTGAGGGAACCGGACTGAAAACAGCAGACTTGCAAACACTCACGCATTTGGTCCCACCACAACTTCATGTACAATATTATTTAAATGTAAAAATCAATAAAACACAGCTACAAATCTGCTCATAGGATATATTCCAACATGATGCTTGATGGCTCTAAAACTGACATTCTTGACTGGACCAGTCGAAAGCAGCAAGGTTCTGCACGAGTCAAATTTCTTCCTTCACTTGATAATGTGACTATTTCAAAGGAGCTAGCCATCTACTGGACATGAAGAAGAAACACCAGTAGTGAGACGCAAGTGTGTGTGCCCTCTTTCCTAGGGTGACCATGTCTTTTTCTAGCACGTCCACATCCTTTTTTGGACCTTATAGTGTCCTGTCAAAATTTCTAAATTTCCTAAAATGTGTTTGGCCTTGTTTTCATTTTGACACACTCGCTACAGTTGTCAGGTCATTTAGCGGCCATATTCGCAACCCCTCAAGGCAGCTACTTTCTATTATTATAAAAGGGTCATGACACCCCCTGCTTAATCACTTGTGTTCTGTTGTGTACATCAGTGTCAAGACCCTGTCAGATACAGCGCAAAATGTTTTGCCTTATTCCAGCCAGTGTTCAGAACTCAGACGGAGCAATGTCAGAATCTAACACGAGTTCATCCATCAGATCATAATTAACCGAGAGCGGTTTTGAATGATTTTTAACAGAGTACAGAGCACAGCTTTTGTGTTGCACAGCTCTGGTGGTAGACAGTGGTTGTATCTTTAGGTGACACACAGCTCATTTCTCCATCTCCGTGAGTAAACAAATCCCCACATAAAACACACGAGACATGTGCATGTACTAGGGCTGCACGATATGGAGAAAAAATGTGATAAGTTGTTGGATAATGCAATATTCAATATGTGATACGATATTCCTATAATGACGTCATCGGAGTGCACGGAACATCATAACCCCCACCACCCAAATAAAAAGAAATTTCTTTCTATCCCAGTGATCACAAAAATACTTGTCTTTTGTTCCGAATAGTATTTAGACTGTATAATATATAGTTTTACCATTAGCTATATAGCCGATATTAAAATTCATATTGAAATATTTGTATTTTATTTTTAAAAAGCATATGAATATAAAAGTTAATTTCACCATATTATGGGATATCCTAAAATAGTCTGGGTTATGAATTATTTAATTTTTACACTGTAATTCATGTTCGTATTTATTTCATTCATTGTGGGACTTTTATTTTGAAAATTGCTGTCAAGAAGCGCTTGCCGTAGACAGTCGCGTTGGTTTAAAGTACCTGTTCTCAGTCGACGCTGCAGCTGCACTGAGAGGAATGATTTCAAGGGACAATCCATATATCTAAAGTGGCCATTAAACAAGCCAAGTTTGAGTTTCAACCCGCCGTTTGGTCTCATTATCTGCACAAATGTTGTACTGTCTGCTCATATGCACACTGCACGAACACTACACGTACACACCAAGTGACAATCGCGCGCCCATTCTGTTCTCTGCATCGCCATAAAGGTTACTTTTCAACGTATTAAACTCATGCTGTTATCGCAAGCCCTTGTGATATACATATCGTGATACGTACATTTGCGATATTCCAATAAATTCTTTATATTGTGCAGCCATAGCGTGTACAGTGAAGTGTGGCTCTCTCATTATATGACGTGACTAACAACTAGTTGTCAAGTCACACAATACAGGTTTACCGAAAATGCGGTGGAGAAAATTTGCGGCTGTCAGTTCGGTTGTAGAACGTGGTTGTCACTCTCGTAAATAACCGAACGGTGTGTGAACATAACCGTATTAAGCACTCAAATACAGGACTGACAACCATATTCTGCTACCGTGAACGTGGCCCAAGGTTAGCAACCCTGAAAACGGTAATCCATTTTGCAGTTCCGTTTGATGAAGAGTAGTGGCACAGAAATGACAAAAACAGTATGTAAATAATCAAATTCTCTGTTTGCTATGGTTATTGCAGTCTGCTTTTTTGTTTCATATACTATTTAAACAAATACTGCTTAAGCAAAACATTAGTATTCCATTCTGAATATAACTCTGTGATAACAGTTTAAAGTGTGTTGTGAGTTTGTACCTCCATGGTGGGGCAGTCAGCTTTGCTGCGGATGAGGGTGGTTGGGATGTCCGTGTCTGCATACTCATCCTCAAGATCCACCACATACGCCATACGACCTGGTAGGAACAGCTCGTTTCGCTCCATCTGACGACCTTTGAACAGGATGCGGTAAATGTTCCTTCCTAAAGAGCAAAATAATCCTGGTAAAAACTCAAGCAAGTCTAGCAAAGTCACAGTAGTTCAGCTATTTTCACAATAGTGTTGCTTTTCAAATAACAAGCTACTTTTAACAACAGCTAATGGTACAACATTACTACTAAAGCTACATGACTGTTTGTTAGATTGTATTGGGCACGCAGAAATAAATGCAAGTAAATCGAAGCAGTAATCAAACATGCTTACCTAAAACCGTCCTCTCTCTTATCATTGGAGGTCCAAAACAGACAGCGAATTGGCTTCTTTGGGCAGTTAATGTAAATTTTTAAATAATTCACTTACACATAGCATTGGGAAGTCCAATTAATTTTAGTGAATCAGTTAATCAATTCTTAGCTAATTCACCACAGGTTCTCTCTGTAATTTCCTATGGGTTTTTATAACAGGGTTGGTCCATCTAAGAAAAATAGACAATAAAATAAGGTACATTACTTGAAGATGCGTTTTGTTCTACAACATCAATTACACACAGTCATACCTCAAACATGAATTTTAAAGCCACTGTGTTTATATATTAAAAAAAGGACTACAACTACCACGAGCATGTGAGTGAACGTGCCTGACAAACAAAACACTGTTGTGGTCCTTATTTAGCAACTTGTTAGCTAATATATATATATATATATATATATATATATATATATATATATATATATATATATATATATATATATATAAAAACAAGGAGGCTTCAAAATTCACATTTGGTGTATGGCTATGTAATTTATGTTGTAAAACAAAAAGACCAATGATCTTCGAGTAATGTCTACCACAGACCTTATTTTACTCATAAATCCAACACTGACATTATAAGAACCCATAGGAAAACCCCAAGAAAACCTGTGGCTCAAAAATGAGCAATGATGTAAAAGATGTATTTAGTAAACATTTGAGTTATCTTTTTTTTTTACAATTTATTTTTGGCACCCTAATTGTTTAATGTCACCCTTATTGAGATGTCCATTGTTTTTGTGCCAGATAAATACCCCCCAACCCGTTATCAACATTAGTTAACATGAACTAACAATTTAAACTACTACAGCATTTATAAATCTTGGTTAAATGTTAATTTCAACATATTACATTTTTTTTTTTTTTTTTATAAAAAGTTGTATATATTAACATTAATGCACAACTAACATGAACAATTGTATATTCATTAACCAACATCAACAAACATTAATAAATGTCGTAAAAATATATATGCTCATTGTTAGTTCAACACATAAATCATTAACCTTAAAATGAATTAATGGAGGTTAACAAATAGAACTTTATTGTAAAGTTTTGCCATTAATTCTTGACAAACACATACTATATTTATATAAGCATAGGCATTATATAGGCACAAAACCACCTAAATAGAGTGCAGAAGTTATGAAATCTACAGCCAACATTTGGTAATGGATCATTTTGACAACTTCATGATTTGGATTGATATATGACAAACACTGGATAATCTCATAGGATGCTCTGCTCAGTGTTTTCCCGCACACAGCCGCTAGATGGCGCCACTAGCTTGTGCATCACTGACCAAAGCAGTTAATGCAGACGGTTTGAAAGGCGGTTTAGTAATAATTGATTACCAATTACGCAAGGGAATATTGCGGTTTCAATTTTAATTCAACCTATACTGCTCCATAATGGCTAGCATACCAATATCTTGGATGTCAACATTTTCCCTCAACATGAACTGTAAGTGCTGTTTTTATTGCTGGTTTTTCCACAATAATGTGAAAATGTATGAATGTGACAATAAACAAAAATGTTATATTGCATGTCATTAGGAGTGCCACCCCTCTTCATCATGTGGCTAGTATCATTTCTGGATTGTTTATTTAAATTCACAATTTTTACAGAGAGATGTCTCCCAAAAACTCAATTCCATTTTTTTTTTTTTTTTTACATCCGAAACTCAGTTCATTTTCTGACCTAAAAAACTTGTCTAGACTGAACATATTCTAATGTTGATTATATATATTTATTATAGATCAATGGTCTGGACTCTGTCTGCAGGGTTTTATGATTATACATACAAATGATTTGACATACTGGCAATTTCACTGCTAATATCACGTCAGTAATGCTGGAATTGCCCCTTAACAAAATGGCAATTTTTAACCTGTCAGCAAACCCAGTTAATATCCAACCGTTTTATTTGTCTTCATGAATTATAATAAACCTGTCTTGAATGAAGTCCTGTCGGCAAAAATCAGGAGCCTCCGTCTTGTGCGTTCTCAACAAAGTGTGCATGTGAAGCAGAAGCAGCTGTGAAGTTTGAGTGAGTGAAGTTGTTCTGAGGGAAGGTTGTTTGGGTAAAAATTGCTTATAGAGAATGCAGCAGGCAGGACATTGTCGAGACATTAACCCACCATGAAATATTAATGAATTTTCAGTTTTGACTTTTGCCATTGGTTGATCTAGAAGTTGCTATGTCAGACTGGCACTGCTGACAGATTACAAACTTCACCTTTCACTTTCCGAGCAATCAATGTCATCATTAACCTTCTAACGATTTGTCAGAGCTGTGTTGCAGCAGATAGTGCAGATCAGTCTCTCCACGATTTTGTGATCTTACAATCACAAGGACTCATGCAAATTCAACCACTCCACGTTATTCACAATAGTTTGAATTTTTTTTGCATAAATCGTGAATCTGAGGTAATCCATTTACTCCATGTTTGACAGCAGCAAAACAAATGCTCAAAATATTGATGTAGTCAAGACACATTCAACTGCACAGCCAACATTCTATCATCTCAACACAGGGATGCCAACTTTCCTGTATTAGTCAGGATTATCCAGTATTTTGGTTGAAATGACCAAGTCCAGGACATGATGCCTATTGTCCAGTATTCTAGATGCTCAGATGAAGCGCTTTAAGGCCGGATTACACAACATCTAAAATCAGAATTTCGCTCTCTGTACAACATTTGACAAAACAAATGACAATTGAACTACAATTATTTGTATGTTTTTGTCTGTGCAAAACAACAAAAACACAGCAAATAACATCAGTTGAAAGCCGCAGCAAATTCAGCCAAATTTGGGCATCAGTAATCAAGAACAGGTGATGCGAAATCCTGGCAGAACTAGCATATTCTCTTGACATGCTGATCCTCACAGGTTTGAATAAGACCCGTGACGTGTCCAACATGGTCTCTTAAAATGAATGTTACTATATATACACACATTTGACATGGTTGCTTCCGTAAATGTTTTTTTTTTGTTTTGTTTTTTTTCCCCATTTCGAATTTGCATTTTAAAACATTTTCAGTTAGGGTTAGGTGTTGGTTAAGGGTAAGGATGTCCGTTTTGTTAAATTCTCATTTATCTTTCAGGACACTATTTGTTAGGTTTAGGGAAAAGTTTTAGGTTAGGGACATACATTTTACTCATTAAAACTTCCATCTAAAATTCACCCTTAAAACATCTTCTAGTTACAACCTCAATTCGCTTAGTTTTGGGACCCCCAGCTGGACATTTCACAGCCAAACGTGTAATGAAGCATGCAATTTCTGTCTTGCAAATGTTCATGTACATTTCATGAGACCAGAATGGACGTGTCTCAATCCCAATCACCCTCGCCCCAATAATAAGTGCCCTTTAGTGCTCTCATAAAATGGGAAAAATTCTCAAAGTGTTGATAATCAATGAACTCACCCAGACGAGTCTTGAACTCAATCTTCTGCTCTGGATCTTCATCTTTCCTGTCAAACACAAACATGTTAAAGACACGCTGAACTGAGCTGAATGAAGAGACGAGGTTATACTGAAACTTACTTGACTTCTTTTTGCACTTTTTCAATCATGTCTTCCTCTTCTCTCTCCTTACTAGTGATTTCAGCTCTGACCTGAAAATAAAAACAGTGAACTACATGAAGTTAAAAATGCAACCGTGTCATGGTGTTATTGATAGGTCTATCAATTACATCTTTGCCACAACACCACACTACTTTTTCTTGATGCCATGGGTCATGTTCTCTTCCCTTTAGAGAAGCTTTTTCACAGTCGCGAGTGCTGATGCGAAAACATGCATTGTACACAGCACACGTTTTCTCATGAAAACACAACCCTCTGTGAACGACATCAAGATTCTTATTAGCTATCTTTCCACTCAAGTTGCAAATTTAATTAAATGCAAAAAAACATTTTAAATCGCAAAAACAATGTGCAAATAAAGCTGTGTTTCCATCCAAGGGTGTTCAAAAAGGATGATATCAACTCAACTCACTTTTATTGTCACAACACCATTACACAAGTGAAATGATGTGTGAAAAGCTTGTGTGGTCCAGACATTGCAGCCATACATGTAAATACAGTAAGTATAAGTACGCTCAACAGAACAACAATGTACAGAATAACAATATACCAATGTTCAGAATAACAATATACAAAATGATAATTAGCAATATTCAGAATAACAATAACACTATACAGAATAACAAACGCAGATGTTTACACAGTTTGCATGTTATACAATACACAATATACAAACTGAACAGTTAGGAGGCACAATTGAATTAAGCGCAGTATACATAACGTGCAGTGATGTGTGGCATATACCATTGTGTTACCATTAATTCTTAGATGTGCGTGAAAGGGTAGATATTAATAGTTATAGATGTGGGGCCTGGGTAGCTCAGTGGTAAAAGATGCTGGCTACCACCCCTGGAGTTCGCTAGTTCGAATCCCAGGGCGTGCTGAGTGACTCCAGCCAGGTCTCCTAAACAACCAAATTGGCCCGGTTGCTAGGGAGGCTAGAGTCACATGGGGTAACCTCATCATGGTCGCTATAATGTGGTTCGTTCTCGGTGGGGCGCGTGGCGAGTTGTGCGTGGATGGCATGAAGCCTCCACACGTGCTGTCTCCGTGGCAATGCGCTCAACAAGCCACGTGATAAGATGCGCTGGTTGAAGGTCTCAGACGTGAAAGCAGCTGGAATTCATCCTCCGCCACCCGGATTGAGGTGAATCACTATGCGACCACTAGGACTTAAAAGCGCATTGGGAATTGGGCAATTCCAAATTGGGTGAAAAAGGGGAAAAAAAAAAAAAATCCCAAAAATTAAAAATAATGATAGATGAGATATGTGATTATATATATATATTACACACACACACACACACACACACACACACACATATATAAATAAATAAATAAATAAATAAATAAATAAATAATCACACACACACACACACACACACACATATATATATATATATATAAATAAATAAATAAATACACACACACACACACACACACACACACACACACACACACACACACACACACACACACACACACACACACACACACAGAGTCCAGTGAAATTAGTGCTAAGGTCCTGTGTTAAGTGTTCAGGTATGTTGTTAGCAGTTCAGCAGTCTGATGGCCTGAACTGCTGGTGCAGGCTCTGATGGCTGGAGTCTCTGATGATTCTCCGTGCTTTCCTTACACATCGCCTGGTATAGATGTCCTGGAGGGACACCTCCAATGATGTGCTGGGATGTTCGTAGACGCTCGCTGAACTTGTCTGTACTCGCTTTCGTCACGGGACTTCCTGTAGTTGACGGCACGCTGCACGAGTGTTTGTAGCCTGCTAGCCTGCTTAGCATTGCTTATTCTCATACGTTCACTGTTTTATCCCTTCACATTTTACTGCGTTTCGGGGTTTTTTCTCCCGCTTTTCTACTGTTTCATCCGTGTGTATTTTACCTGTTACTGCTGGCGCCTAGCTCGAGTCTGTGTTTGTAGCCTGTTAGCGTCGCTTATCTATATGTTTTCAGCTTTTAATCCTTAACATCTGCCATTTTTCAGTATGCATCGGGTTTCCCCCGCATTATTCTCTTATCTCGATTCAACTGCGTGCATTTTCCATGTGCATACGCTTTCTATATTTTTAGCGATTAAACCGTGCATTTTACAGCACTTACCCATTTTTCTCCTCTGTGTTACACGGATTATTGCATTGATCTCAAAGCACCGCGTATCAAGAACAACCATAACAACAAATAATTGCGTGAGGGATTCACATCGATCTCAAACCTTCACCCCTCAGGAACAACCAACAACAACAAACAATTGCGGTAAGTCATGGCATCCGCTCATGTTATTTCTTCCTGCACTGCATATCACGTTTATGATAGCTTCTTCCATCAGCAGTGAGGGATTCACATGTGATAAGTGTAAGGAATTAGTCAGGCTGACGGAGAAGTTTAATGAGTTAGAGACACGTATCCGAATGGTATTAGAGGTCAGTGAGAAAGAGAAACCAGTAGATACTGTTTCGGATGCGGGTAGTACAACAAGCAACACACACTTTTGGTTCTGGCTCTAGAGCCCCTGCAGCAGGGCATTTGGGTGACGTCTTGGCGTCACACTCACTCAGCAAAGCGACACCACTCTCCTGTTCCTGTTAGGGTTTCCAATCGATTCTCCCCACACAGTGATGCAACTACTGAGAATCATGTAGAAAGAGCCTTAGTAATAGATGATTCTATTGTATGGAACGTGGAAACAGAGACTCCAGCCACTATTGTTAAATGCATTTCGGGGGCTTGGGCGTCTGGCCTCAGATCAATTTTGCAAGTGCTGTCTAACGATAAATGTAGATTTTCTAAAATTGTTATTCATGTCAGCACTAATGATGTAATGATGCTCTAGTGATAATGATGCTTTGCCAGTCGGAGATCACTAGAGATAATGTTAATGAGGTGTGTGAACTTGCAAAAAGGATGTCAGACACTGTAATGTGCTCTGGCCCCCCTCCCTGCTCATCGTGGTGATGAGGTTTATAGTAGATTAGTGTCACTGAATGACTGGATGTCAGAGTGGTGTCCAGAGAATAGCATAAGATTTATAGACAATTGAAAGAGTTTTTGGGGTAGACCTGACCTGCTTAAGAGCACCGGACTCCATCCCTCCACTGGCGGCTGATTCGCTGAAAAAGTGAATCGGATTAAAAGTGCTAACCTGAGCTCCTGAGGGTGATTCATGAAAAAGATCCGGTTCAAAAGAGTCATTTGTTCATGACACTCTCGCACTGGGTTTGTTGTTGTTGTATGCGGTATAGGGACACATCAGAAACAGAACATGTGAAAAGCGGCACGTGTCACTGGTGATGCGCACTCTAAAGATGTATTCAATAACTCACAAGATGATATCTGACGAAACCGCATATGAACGCACACAACCCGACTGTCGCCAATGGCGACTAGATTTTAAATTGTCGCAATCAATTATTTTTTGCAGTCTGGAGCCCTGAAACAGAAATATTGATCATGAAAATGTCTGTGAAAACACCTGCTAGTTGGCCCGTGCATGCTCCGAGGACGCGACTTGGGATGCTGTCTGGACCCGCGGCCTTGTTGGGTAATCAGGTTACATCCGCTACAAAGACAGTAAGTGAATAACATCTGCTGTGTCGGCCGCAGGAGTTGTTCACCTCAAAGCGAGTGTAGAAGGTGTTAAGCTCATCCAGAAGAGGCGGCGGTGGTGATTTTTTTGGGAGTGTCTATTCTTAAAGTCTGTGATGTTATTGATTCCCTGCCACAAGCTTCTAGTATCGCTGGTGTTAAACTGTAACTCCACTTTGTCCCTGTACTGATGTTTTGCTGCTCTGATGGTTATACCTGTTCTCAGAGGGAATAACTGGCTTGTTTTTACTCCTCCTTGCTCCTGGAATTAAAAGCTGAGGTCCGCGCATTTAATGCTGCACGGATATCGCTGTTAATCCACGGTCTTCTGTTAAGGTAGATCTGTATTGTTTTGGTTGGCACCATGTCTTCTATGCACTTCCAAATGAAACACATTACAGAATCTATGTAAACCTCAATGTCGTCATCAGAGGCGGACCAGAACATCCAGTCCACGTGATCATCCGACATCCAAGGCATTCCGGAGTCTCTCGTTGGAAGGAGATTTGTGCCCTTAGCTCGCAAAGTTTGTTGTCCAATGACTCAACATTCGGCAGTAAAATGTTGTGGAGCGGGGACCGGCTAACGCGGCGTCTCAGTCTGACGAGGACGCCGCCCTCCTACACTTTTTCAGCTTTCGAGGTTGCGGTTGGACAAAGGGTTCCGATGCAGTGTTTGTAAAGCAACGGCATTGAGGAACTCAAAGTCTGGTTTGCGATGAGAGACATATGAACCAATATCCAAAAGTTTGTCAGTTCTCATTTTTGGGTGAACTACTACATTAGAACTCTTTTGATGGTACTGAACTGTTAAACTGTAAAAACCTTATTACTGAATTAAAGTAGAGGTGAGGGGCATAATTAAATGCATAATTTTTTTATTAAATTAACAGAAACTTGACTCCTACAAATGTATTAGATAGCAGTCATGGTGTCTTACCTTCTGCAGCAGTGCAAAATCCAAACCCTTCACCAAGTGAGTGTGCTCCATATCACCACCCAAGAACTTGGACTCCTGGATCAACTGACGCCTCTTCTCCGCCGCAGATTTGTCCCTACACCAAAAAAAAAAAAAAAGTCACAGATTACAATAATAATTGTATTTATTTATTTATTTATTTTTATTGCCATAGCAGCATCACTGGCTATTTTCATGGCAAGATCAAGGTAGTTTTAAAAGGTAATATACACAGTACAGTATATAATACAGTAATATACACAATGAACATTATATACTACCTTTCATTTCAATATCTGAATTTTTTTTATTTTATTTTATTTATTTTTTTTTTTCCCTGGTGAGACATTTTTGAAAACATCCACTAAAAAACTTTTGAGTAAAAATATTGCTTAGTGGCATTAAAAGTAGGACATTCCAGTAAAATGTGTTTTATAGACAGTGTCTGACAAAAATCACATGTTGGTGGCACTTCACCTTTCAATAAAAACTTATGAGTAAGTTTGGAATGACCAATACAGCATCTTGTGTGAACAGTCTGGTCATATCTACACTCAAAAGAAAAACTTACAAATTATGATTGTAAATTCATAATAGAAAATAGAAATAAAATCACATTTTGTAAGCCATTGTGCTGCATGTATGTCGTGCAGAATATGTCAAATAAATGCATGGAAACTCACGCTTCTGCGGTGGGCCCCACGGCTCTGTAGTTGGCAGTGGTGCTAATGAGCTCCGTCTCCTCATAATCTTTATTAACGCCATCACGTCTCTCTCGAGCACGATCACGATATTTTTCTGCCAACTCACGCTCTCTCTCCATCTCCTGCTGCCGCAGTTTAGCGTAGTAACTTCACAGAGAAGTTAAAAAAAAAAAAAAAAAAAACATGGTCTTTTACATTCTGTATTATATTTTGTCATTTAACATCTATCTTATGACTGACATTTGGAATTTTATACATTGTGAACTTCTTACTGGAAACTAACAAGAAGGACAGTAAGCAAATGTTTTAGTACAAACAGATACTTTTAGTGCAGAAAACATATGGGACAAACTAATATTACACCAGTAAAGTTTAAAAATGTTTCATACAATGACAATTTCCATTTGCCTTTCGATAGAATTGGGTAGATTATATATCTAATATATATATATATATTCAATAAAATGCAATGAAGACCATTGGAACGGTCTGCATGTCAAATCATACAAGTCATGTTTATTTTTATTGTGCTTTCTCAATACACAATGTTCAAAGCACAATGTATAAAAGTTGTGAAGTCCCCAGTGAACAGTCAGCTTCACTGAAAACTTTATGGAAATCATGCTCTAATGTTTTGCCTTTGAAGAATGATTTAATATTTAGTACATTCAATATAGTTTAAATAGAAAAAGTTTGAAACAAAGAAAATAATAAAACAATAGTGTTGGCAAAAAATATTGTAATGCATAAGTGAAATTTGACTCATGGACTTATACAATTATATCATAATAAAAACTCCCTAATGCATTTAACTGAATAAAAATAAATAAATAAATAAATAAAAATTTATGGACAACTGCAAGTCTGGGGAAACAGCTAAATTATTTATTTTCAGAGTTTGGGAACATTACTTTTAAAAGTAGTGCATAATTTATTTTTGCATTGAAAGGTGTCGTTTTCCCACTTTTACTTAGCTGACAGTGCGCTCACTCTCTCATACACATTTTTAGGACAAAATTCTGTAATTCTGTCCAAGTTTTTCGCATTGCAGAAATCAAAGTGCCTTAGACAAAGTGATGCTTTATTCACTGTTAAATGACAGTTCCTCAACGAACCTTTTCTTTTTCCGTCTTCGCGCTGCAGGATCCTCATCCTCATTATATTCCCGTGGCATCCTAAAAAATTAATCACATGAAAACTGATTTAATGAGACAGGTCAGACATAAGCTGCACACATACACTCCACATATCAATGAGAAACTCGAACAACACTTGAATAAAGACTGATCTGAATAAAATGCTGCCAAATGTAAATGAGTGTACTCATGATGTCGTGATTTGGAGGGTGGCGCTGAGGACGGGGTGGCTCTAGGGGTCATCAGAAGCTTCCTGAAGTCATCATTGGTCAGCTTGGATCTGAGTATCAAAAACAGATAAGACATAACTCATTAAGAGGGTAACACCATTGACAAAACAGCATAGCCCTTCAAGAACTCGCAAACATGTCGAAACAAGTTCCTCACATCGTCCTGTACGTATATTTACAATGTGGTAACATCACTGACATTACAATGAGTGACAATGTAAATTATTAGATAACATTTAAAGAGTTTAACTTAAATTTCAATTTATGTTAAAGATTCTGTTTAGCAACAAAATACTGTATTCTTTGCAAATAGATTAAACTTTTCACACATTGGGCACGATTGGACACACTTGACTGAATTGATGTTTTATGAACTTAAAAGCTTTGATCAAAAGGCTTCTGCTTAGATTCTTCACTTTAGTTTATAGACAAATATAAATGTTGCCTCCGGGAACACTGCCTTACTGTGTTGCTAAAGAGAATGCCGTAAACCTTAATCTAGATAAGGAACAAATCTAAAATATGAGTTTTGATTCTTTAGCATTATTTTGGTCACTGCATAATGTCCACACTTCCGTTCATGTTATTTATTGGTTTTAATTGCTGTACTATTATTCTAAGATGTGGGAAAAATAGAACTCATAAGGAATGAGTGGACAACCTTTTGTCTGGTAGTGTTTTTTTTCATTATTTTAGTGTGTGTGTGTGTGTATTTTACAAAATGAGTATGGTCTTTGTAAATATAAAAAATGTATTTTATTGTATTCCATGTTAAAGTTAAAGGAAATTTATGATTCAACAAGTTGAGCTCAATCGACAGCATTTGTTGCGTAATGTTAATCATTACCACAAAAAAATAATTCTTATTTTATTCAGCAATTTGTATGTGGACAGAAGTGAATTAATACCAATTTTAATATGAAATGAAGGTGAAGATAACTTACTGCAGCGCTGACCGATGGTCCTCCACCTCATGGCCGTCTGGAGCCAGAGGATTCGAGTACACATCAGCTGAAAAAGACACAATATATCTGAGCCATAAATCTCCAATATATCCTGATGTTCTCCTCTGTGCCACACACTACATGAAAGGGTTGGTTCACTCAAAATTACAATTCTTTCATCATTCATCAACTAACTTTCTGCCATGGGACACAAAAGACGATATTAGGCAGGAGTCACGTGACACCATGCGAGGTTCGGACGTGTGAATGGCGAGCTCTGTGCACTTTGCTAGTTTTGATACTTTTAATGATATAAACCGGTGAGATTTGATACACCCTGATACATAACTGTTCTAGGAAGAAAACATGTCAAAGAATTCAAAATCCTCAGGCTCTGGAGACATTAAAAGACAAGTGCTCAAGCTGAATATTTGTTTTCGATTTAAATTGATTCATTTAAAAGTAGACAATTCAAGCTTTCAATACACATATTTCTCATGTCTGCGAGGCAAGTATACGCTGAGTTTTGGTTCATTTTCGTGACGCGCTCCAGACAGAAGTTCATGGCAGAAAGTGCATCCTGTATGATTTCTGTATTTTACAAAACCACAACATTTTGCTGTTATTGTGAGTGTAATGTACACAAATAAAAGTAAACCCTTTATAGCTTCAAATGATGTCTTACTCTTATCTGTATGACCAAAAATGACGGAGTATTTCTTTCTGCTGTTATCACGGAAAAAGTCAGGTGATTGCGCTGGCGCCTCCGGTGACCACAGAGGATTGACTATGTTATGTTATCAATATGAAAAAACAACTCAAGCAGGAGCAATTCAAATATTTAATTTTGGGGGCATTTCTGCATATTTTGAGCAAACGCCTGATTAGCTTGCTTGTTGTTAAGCTTAATGAAGGGCTAGTGACTAAGTTCTGCTGGCTCTATGGAGATTTTTTTATAGTGGTTTCATTTCACAGCAGCGGCAAACAATGTCGAAGTTTCGAGCGGGCTCACAGATTTCCAGCTCGGAGATCCGCTGAGGGAGACAGGCAGAAATTGGGGCCAAATTTCTGAGATCATCCAATAAAGATCTTGTGTTACACGAGGGAGGGAAGACGATTTTCCAGGGGTGGTGGTGGGAGGTATGGCGCATAAGCTTTTGCTTTACGCAAATGATATTTTATTATTTGTAACCTACCTCATTAGATCTATACCTTGCCTCCACAGTATTATTAATTCCTTTTCTAAGTTCTCAGGATACAGAGTCAATTGGTCTAAATCCGAATCTTTGGCTCTGAAATAAAAGTAAACCCTTTATAGCTTCAAATGATGTGATCTGTATAACTAAAAATGACAGTGTATAAATGACACTGGTTTTGTATTGAACAGGAAGTTCTTGCCCCTATTTTGCCATTACAAAGCCTTTCTATCAAACTAATCGGAGAAGTTAAACCCCGTTATCTCGCATTTGCACTCTGTATGGACAGAAGTGTCCACAGTGTTTAATTTGGACATTTATTTAAATGTTGCCTCAAGCATATGGCTGAACCCTAAATTATGTATTAATAAGTCCCCTTTCTGCTGGTCAGAGTGGATTGTGAGGGGGGTTACAACACTATGTGACCTATATGAGAGTGGAGTGATGAGCTCTTTTGAAAATTTGGTTCAACATTTTGGAATTCCCAGATCTCAGTTCTGGGAGAGGTGATTACTGCTTTTGGAAAAGGTCATGAGGCATCAGTGTATTACTCCCTGCTAAATCAGAGTCTGGGGGATGGAGCTTTAACTTCTTATCAAGAGATTATGGGAGAAAGATTTAAACTTGGTATTGGAGGAGGGAGTGTGGGCGAGGGTTCTCAAATCTGCATCTAGAGATGCAAGGGTGCACCTTATGCAATTCAAGATTTTACATCGATTCTATTGGACCCCCTCTAGATTGTATAGGCTTGGTTAAGACACACCCACCTGCTGGCGATGCCAATCAGAAGATGGAGACACAACCCATGTTTTTTGGTGGTGTGTTAAGGTCCAAGAATATTGGTTGAAGGTTCAGAGTTTTATGTGATTTTTGGGCACTTAAATTAAATTTTTACCTGGACTCTGTGTTTTGGGCGATCATAAATTTCAGGGATAATTGAGTTCTGACCAGTATTATGATTGGCAGGCAGATTATTTTAAGGGGATGCAAGTTGGATAGAGCACCCTCATTTCCGTTGTGGTGTGCGGAGATGGGGAGGGTGGTGGCTTTCGAGGAGGTGTCAAGCAGAAGGCTGGGTGGTTCAGGATTTGTTTGATAGGAAATGGGGCAATTATTTCGTGTTTTTGGGGGACTCTTGGGTAGGAGCTGTGGAGAGAGAAATTTAGTTTTAATTATACATGATTATTATATTTTCATTTTTTGTGTGTGTGTGTGTGTGTGTGTGTATTCTTATTTGTGACCACAGGGGTGTTCGTTGGGGGTTAGGTTGGGATTGGTGATTGGGGAGGGGTAATAGTGGGGGTTAAATGTTAAAGGTAGGGTGTGTAATCCAGAGAGGCTAGCAGTTAGCAATCTAGCTTTGAAAGCATAGAGCCCGCCCTCGCTTCAGAGGTGTCTCCAAAGCCACGCCTCCTCTATCATACATGAACACACACACACACACACAGAGCAGAGTCTAAATTTCCGAGACAAATGGAACGCAGCATAAGTGCCAGGAGGAGAGATGTTTTGGTGGATTCGATGCTTGCTTTGCACAGCGTCAAGGAACCCGCGCTGATGACGTGTGATTTTCTGCGCGAACAAGTTACGCGGCTGTATGCAAATATAGATTGACAGATAGGAAGGATACCCTATCATTACATTTGGACCGAATGCAATGACTGGTCGATAATTTTTTAGTCCTGTCCCTTCCACAAAAGATATATATATATATATATATATATATATATATATATATATATATATATATATATATTTTAACATTTAGACCACTTAAATTATTGATTGCTATCAGGATGTGAAGAGACTTTCAACCAGTATAACAAAAAATGTTTCTGGAAAAGATTGCACACCCTAGCTTTAAATGTTGATATGCTGTGTTTTTTCTTTGTTATATGTACGAATCAACAAAAAATGTTAATTGAAAAAGATGTTAGGCAGAATACTGGCACGCTATCGTTGTTGTTCTCTCTTAGAAGTGCCCTGCGAAGTCATCTTTTAAGAGAATTTAGAGTATGTTATATCATCCAAACGATTATTTCTGCACATACATATTTCCCGACTTTGCACATTTGTAAACGCTTGCGTTTGAATGCAGAAGTTTAGCATTTGCATGCGTTCATGCGTTTCAGTCTGAGTTATGTCAGGGACATGAACAAATGACTGTTCTTGAGTACTTTATATTTGTACATTTATATATCTTATATTTGTCGAACAAAATGCAGTTTAGATAGAATCATTTCTCATTACAGGCGGGTCGCTTCGCTCGCGACAAAAAGCGCATATTTTAACATATTAAGAGACTTTTTCATTCGTACATTGAACTCATAGTTAATAAAGAGTATTCAATACTTACATTCGCGCTCAGGCATGATGGGATCTAACAAATCGCTCTTAAACACAACTGAATGACGCTCTTTATCACCAAGGGTTCAATACAGAGTGAGAGCGCATCTGCGGACGTCACTTCCGCTCCACTTGTCTCTCGCTAACTTGAGTCCAAGCACTTTACCGCCACCTGTCGAGCTGGATGAGAATAGATTTTTCTGAGTTCTACTTTAAGAAGAAACAGATTTTACATTCCATATCAAGTCGCCCTAAAACAGTACCAAGCATTTTATTTGCCTTTTTTATTGTGAAAAAATACAAACATATAGTTTATAGAACAGAAGAGAGATAATATTTCAAGTCAATATTCCAACTTAGGTTTTGCCCAAGGTTTTTTTTCCCACCACTAAATAACATCTAATGGAGTTTTTATTCCATGCCACAGTCGCCTTTGGCTTGCTCATGGGGGGCTTAAAGACAAATACATTATAGCATGATTTGCAATAAATCCAAGTCATTTTAGTTTGCTACGCTTTTCACAATACACATCGTTTCAAAGCAGATTTACAGAAAACTATGCTGTAATGTCTTAGTCTTCATTGAGCAGTTACATTGGAAAAACGTCACTGAAAATCATGCCATAACATTATTTGTCTTTAGGCCACGAGAGCAAGTCAAAGGTGATTGTTATTAAAATAAATGGTTGTTTCTTTGGACGTGCTGCAAACATGTGATTTGAAATGAGTGTATTAAACAACAATTAAATTCACAGGGTAAAACATCAAATAATGTATTTTGCTTTCAAGCACAGGGTGAACAGGATGTACAAATCACACCTTTTTGTTTTTATTAGCATTTTCCATACTGTCCCAACTTTTTCAGAATTGGGGTTGAAAATAATGCCTGTAATAATAGTGACAGTTACTAAAATGCAAACCTCATTTACAAAAATGTTGAAAATTTGTAAAATGTAAAAAACACATGCTTTTTTACTTGCATTAAATAAAATTTAAAAAAAAATAGCACAAAGAAAAGATAATGTATGTTTTAACTAATCAACATCACTGTTAAAATACAGTTTGATCCCTGCTACAAATCTCAGAATATTGGGACAAGAGCTTGTGTACCACAGTTTCATCCCCTTTCCTTTTAACATCACTCAGCAATTGATTGGGAACTGAGGACACAAATTTTCCCATTTTGAATTTTTCTTATTCTTGCTTGATATAATGTTTGGCGAGCAGGGCAGGGCCGAGCGGTGTCTGGGCAGAGCGAGGCCGGGAAGATAAGTGGTGAATGAGTTCCACCTGTGTGGCACTGGTCTCACGTTCCAGTGAGGGGCGGCGGGAATATTTAAGGAGAGGAGATAGCGGCAAAGAGAGATGCGATGCATCTCTCTATAGAGAGAGAGATGCATGAAGCCTGTTTGTGTGTGTCTTTTTATGTTCAGACGTAGCTGGTTGAAAAGCAGTGAGTGTTTTTTTTGTTTTGTTACACACTGAAGATTGTTTATTAAATGTCTACGTGCTGGTCACTGGTCCCAGCTTCCTCCTTTGCCATGTTTGAATTGTTACATAAGGCTTCAGTTGATCAACAGAAAAAAAGAGAGCCGCACACTTACTGCTCCAAAAGTTGTTTAATAAACAACCATGTGGTCAGGGCCGGACTCATTGTTGGGGCCCTATACAGACATCATAAAATATTGTGCTACAATTTCAGAAAGAAAATTAAAGGTATTTCTGAGAGGACATGGCACCAGCATTGAATTCTTCTGTCTACAAACACACAGAGAGACACAGAAGCAGTATATGTGAGTGAGTGGAATGGATTTCCCTGTCCCGCTCAGAGCATTCTGAAATCGATCAAACTCCACTCTGGGTTTTTCATATGTGCACCATGCTATTAAATATATATGCATACATAAATGAAATAATACCATATGTGACAGAGACAGATGTATGACTTCTTTGCACAATCCTGGTACACAGAGCTCTGATGACTGTGACAGGGCCTTGTTAGAACTGGATAGAAACATGAAAATATCAGTGTTGAAATAGCTTGAAATTTTATTTCAACAAGAGATCAGATTCTCCTTACATTTCATGAGATATGCTGAATTCAGAGCACATAATGACTGCCAAGAATTTGGGGCTTGATTTCAACACCTATTTTATTACACATTACAAAAGGACATTTTTTTAGAATAACATCTGAAGACTGCTATGGATTTGTTTCCTCTTTATAGTTTCTTGATGCATGTAAAACAATGAGCTGTAAAGTCACATGATCTGGGTGGTATTGTGCAAATTGTTAAAGGCTGATTTTGCAACTTATACAATAGAGTTTTTAAAGTACTAAACAGCATACAGGGATAAGTTCTAACTAAGCAGGTAAAAAGGTCTCCATCCTCATGATTCTGGTTCAGGGCAGTTGTTTATTTCATTCTGACCCAAATCACCAGTTTGAAGCAGCTCTGGATTCAGGTTCCGAGCTTCGGCAATGAGACGCTTGACTCCCACCATCCACTGACTGACTTCAGTGATATGGTCAACCATCAGGCCTCTATGGATCTCATCAGCTGTATCCCAATTTTTGCTTTTTAGCTCTGAAAAGAAATCCCAATAATAGTTAGAATAATAGTTTGTAGTAAAGTCTAAATGCCTTTCTTGTACAAGATAGTTTAAAAACATTAGTGTTTTTTTTCTTCTCCAGTGACTATTTTGGATGTTCACCAAAAAGAATCGTTCAGATTTGTTCAGTGAATCTTGATGTAGATTAAATCATTACACCAGCAGGTGGCAACCAGTTCTCTTTTTATGTTTAATAAGACTGAATGGATCACAAAATAGATTTGTTCAAAAACACCAGTGTTCATGATTTCCTCCAGCTGTTTCCATTTTGTGTGTGATATCAATATGCTGTCAATGGGCTTACTATACAAGGCTGAGACTAACTACTTAATCGATGTTTCCCTTGTTTTTGTCTGCAAACTGAAACAACGCCTTTAATGATTTACAACAAGCACATCAACTAAAAACCAATATTAGTCAACCACTAATCTGAATAGGCAATAGCAAGAATGTATCCTTCTCAATATCTAGGGTGGTAGTAATCCAGCGTTACTTAGTCAAAAGCAGACCGTTTTATAGTGTTGAATGTCTCCAAAAAGGTTATAAAAATTATGACTCAACTTGTAAAAGTTATTCAGAGACCAGGGAACCACATTGCTATAAAATATTTTTCCATGGTATTAACTGGCAACGTCAGTTAGGACATGGCCACAACATTTCTAGAACGTTAGCCAAGGTTCTTAATTTAACTTTTTTTTTTTTTTTCATTTTTACTCAGACAAAAGGACTACTAACTGGTTACATTGTCAGAATGTACTGTGTTTTCTGGGTTAGCATGTGCTACAGTCAGTCTATGAGGGAAACAGAGGTGTAAAGTTTGGGGTTTTGTACTTTACTCAAGTGTAATTTAAACAGAACACGTACTTATACTTACTGTAATTATATTTCCAAAGGAAATAGTTTTTACTCCTAACAGTTTTATTTAGATTTGAAAAGTACTCATTACATTATTTCAGATCATTTTCTTTCATCTTACTTGACTGAAGCCTCGATTTTACTGCATCCGACAGGCCAGAGGAACAGAGTGAAAAGTACGTTTATGAACCGAAAATTTTACTTGCGATTTGTGGGAATAAAAGTTGTTGTTGTAGCACCTCTAATGTTCATTTCACTAGGAAACTGACGAAATATGTACAACAAGCCACATAAAATCATTTTGCAAAAATCAGAATCAGAATTGACTTTATTGCCAAGTAAGTTTTCACATACAAGGAATTTGCCTTGGTGTTTGATGCATACAATAACAATAAACATAGTAAGATACATAATAAACTATATTTAAGATAGAATATATAGAGAAAAGGTAAACTGACTGGTTTTAATAAAGGAGCTGTACAGTTGTGCAAAATATGTGCAGAATATGAACCATAGAATGTGCAAATGTTCACAGCTGTTCACATTTCACAGAAAAGTTCACAGTTTGAGTATAATAAAAAGTGCAATAGACCAGATAAATGTTCTTTACGTTGACGCAAGACAGATGTGGAAACTATGTTAATGTAACATGTAGTGTCTATGGAGGTGGGATAAGAGACAGTGTTGGGGGGGTCCTAGGCCTGGTTTATGAGGCCAGCTGCAGACGGGAAGAAACTGTTCCTGTGGCGTGAGGTTTTGGTCCTGATGGACCGTAGCCTCATGCCGGAGGGGAGTGTTTTAAAGAGATTGTGTCCTGGGTGGGAGGGGTCAGCCAAAATCTTTTCTACCTGCCTCAGGGTCCTGGAGAGATGGCAGATTGCAGCCAATCACCTTCTCAGCAGAACGAATGACACGATGTTGTCCTTGGCAGTGGCAGCAGTGTGCCAGATGGTGATGGAGGAGGTGAGGATGGACTCAATGATGGAGGTGTAGAAGTGCACCATCATTATATTCGGCAGGTTGAACTTCTACAGCTGCTGCAGGAAGTACATCCTCTGCTGTGCTTTTTTAATTAGAGAGCTGATGTTCAGCTCCCACTTGAGATCCTGGGAGACGACCATCTCCACTGTCTTCACAGCATTGAGCTCCAAGTTGTTCTGACTGCACCAGGTCACCAGATGATCAATCTCCCACAAGTAGGCGGACTCATCCCCACCAGAGATGAGCCCTATGAGGGTGGTGTCATCCACAAACTTCAGGAGCTTGACAGACTAGTGACTGGAGCTGCAGCTGTTAGTGTACAGGGAGAAAAGTAGAGGGGTAAGAACACAGCCTTGAGGGAAACCAGTGCTGATGGTCTGGGAGTCAGAGACATGTTTTCCTAGCCTCAATGTGCTGCCTCCTATCAGTCAGAAATCTGTGATCCACCTGCATGTGGAGTCAGGCACACTCAGCTGGGAGAGCTTGTCCTGCAGCAGAGCCAGGATGATGGTGTTCCGTCAACAAGCAAGACCAATCCACAAACAAGATACTGGCGTAAGTTCCCGAGGAGTCCAGGTGCTGGAGGATGAAGTGGAGGGCCATGTTAACTGCATCGTCTACTGACCTGTTAGCTCTGTAAGCGAACTGCAGGGGGTCCAGTAGAGGATCAGTGATGGCTTTGAGGTGGGACAGCACAAGGCGCTCAAATGACTTCATTACCACAGAGGTCAGGGCGACAGGTCTAAAGTCATTAAGTCCTGTGGTCCTTGTTTTTTTTTAGGGACGGGGATGATGGTGGAGGTCTTGAAGCAGGCTGGCACATGGCATGTCTCCAGTGAGGTGTTAAAGATGTCTGTGAACACCGGAGACAGCTAATCAGCACAGTGCTTCAAGGTGGATGGAGAGACAGAGTCTGAAAATGTAGGTATATTAACATGATTCTATGAGGCCAGGTTGCAAATGCCACTAGTGGGAGAAATATGACAGTCGTATGCGAGTGTCGGGGTAGGGATGCCACGATGTGAATTTTTGACGGTTAAATTACTGTCTAAGAAAACTACATTGTGGTTAACCGCATTTATATGATTATTTGCAAATTATGCAACAGCACTGAGGCAAAAAAAAAAAAAAAAAAATTTCTTGTCATATGACAACTGAACATGTTAGTGTGGACCTGTTTCTTAGGGATATATGGAGGCTAAGTGCAGCCATACAATAGGAAAACTGATAAAATAATAAATAAATAAATAAATAGAAAGCATATAATTAGAAATGCTTGATGTGCTTCAGTGTAACCAGAGTGCTTTGAGTTGCTTCAAATGTGCATAACTGTATGATTATTGTGGGTGAATGTGATCTGCTAGGTCCAATTTACCTCTGTGGATGTCAGAAAAACAAACATTTAAAAGACAGCAAAACACCTCACAAGCATTTACACATAGTAAATTGGTGCTGCAGACTCACACCATCAACTCTTGCTAAATAATACTTTCTGTGCTCCTACATGTAATCCATTTTGATGCAAACAAAGGACTATTGTATTATTTATCACAAGTTAGATACTTGCTCATGCCTGTTATCGAGTCACCTCTGGCTTTATTGGGAAGTCAATAAACTGAAATAAAATGTTGCTTTATTAAAGCAATCCGTTGTCTGTCAGACACCCCACCATAAATAACTGACATTGAACAGTCCAGTAAAAATACTCTCCACAACACCTTACAAATAAAAATGTGGACCATGAATAATAATAACAGGAACATTGCTTACATTAGGCAAATTAAAGTCAGATAATGACTAAAATTGACATGTATTGTTGTTGGACAACTAGTGGAACATCCTGTCCCATTTGTAGGAAGTGTACCTTTATATGTATTTAGTAACCCTCTGTCACTCGAATGCTCCAAAATAGCAGGTTGAATTCCTATATTTTATTTTGATGTTTCATGTGTAGCTCTAAACTTACCACCTGGGCACAAGCACAAGAGATTTTCACAGTTAGGCTTACATTGAAAAACTACTTTATATTATATATTTATTAGGGCTGTCAATCGATTAAATTTTTTTAATTAATTAATTACATGGTATGCCGATTAATTAATTGAATTAAACACAATTAATCACATATATAAATATTTGCTTGGAAAACCCCTCAAATAACAACAATTAACCATATAATGATTAAATAATTATAAATTAGGGATGTCCCGATACCATTTTTTTGAGAACGAATACAAGCACCCAATACAAAGTCCAATACCTGTTTTTTTTTTTTTTTTTTTTCCTAAACTCCATATAAACAGTTTATTTAAATTTTATCATCAAAATGCTGTTAAAATAAATGTAGTCATTAAAACTTTAATAAAATATAAACATAATTAACTTTCAATATAATACTGTATTATTTATCATCAAATGAAGTGCTTGTATACAGAACCTCACAGCACAATCCAAAATACAACAATGAAGTTATATTTTGTCAAATAAAGTTCTGCATAACAGAGCATCACAGATGTTAGACACTGCTTAAGTATAACACAATGACTACTGATTTATTATTATTATTATTACTATTAGTAGTAGTAGTACAGTGAATATTTCATAACTTTACAATGACGATATTTATTTTGTTTGTTTGTTATTTTGACCAAGGAGCTCTGACGTTATGACGGCAACTTCCCACTCTGGAAAAGCTGGTCGCTACATGACTCGAAGTGATAATTAAACCGCAAAAGGGTGCTATTTAATTAAATATAGTGTGTACTCTGTACGTACTTCACGCTACAACTTGAATTTGCACTCGCTTTACTGTCATCTGATACAAAGAGTGCACAATGCTGGTGATGGTGTAAAAGGTATAAGCAGTCGACGTCAGCACAACATTGTCTCCGCACATTCACAAGTGCTCACATTTGAAATACATGCAAACTATATATTTATCTCATTAAATTGCAGCTTTGCGTTTAAATAATCTCACTAGGACATAGCATGATTTTCATATGTGGGCTGAATGTTTATGTAATGACGTTCATATGTCAGATGGTATCAGTTTTTGGCATCGGAGCATTATTACGAGTATGAGTACCAGTAAATGAGAGCGGTTTCAGACCGATACCAGTATTGGTATCAGGACATCCCTATTATAAATAACATACACAGTATATGTAAAGCATTGATAAGACAAAAAAGTGGCTTTAAAATCCAATATTTCCAAATTATTGAACATAAGCCAATCATTGACCAACAGTCCACAGTAATACATTTTGGAACTGAATTCATCAATCTGTCCGAGATTAATTATAAGGGCTTTTCTAAGGACGCCTCAACGTACATTTGGGTCAGACAGACGCTTTAGGAGCTTCTCACTTTGGTTGCGTCGTGCCATAAACATATAATAACCGTAGTTCGAAACTTAGAAAAACACGTTTTGAGATCCCTGCGCTCGGATTTGCGGTCCATCAAGCTGTGTTTGAATGCCAGACTGAGACTCATCTTGTGCTGTCTGCTGTGGGTAAGTGTGGTTCTCTTTGTCAACTCGATCAACATCTCCATGAATACTTTTGTAATCATGCCTAACAGGCTGCTGACCAGTGCCCCACCCCTTCCCTATATAATCAGTAACACTGGCCCAAAATTGCATCGTACATCTCTTCATTCGTGGCATCCACCCTTTTGGTTTCAATATGGAGATCAAACAGTTCCCAGGAGTCCTATTGGACGATGACTCAGTTTCCATCACTGCTGCAGGAGGGCTTTCGGACGATGACGATGGTGTTGACATAGAGGAGGATCTGTTTTGTCTCAAACGGTTTCACCTGAAAACCCTACCGGGTCGGATGAGCAGCCATCAGCAGTGGGGAAAGCAACCCAGCACAAGTATTGGAATAGACCGCTATCATCAAGGGTCCAGGTGTATGGCTTCTTCTCGCTTGACATAGCAGGTATGGAGGAAAGGGGCTGGTCACACATGCCACAGATGGAAGCATTTTTGGCGAGCCATCTGGATCCGAGATCAGCATTTGGTTTATCCTCCATTCCCCCTAAGCTGCCCCACAAATCGGATCATTTCTCAGCCTCAATACTGAGAAACAAAATTATGTATCAATTCCCACACAGACCCCGGGGTTGGTCAATGAGAAATATAAAGCATGAATCAGTCAACGCACGGAGCACTGTCTCACAAAGTAACCCTTATGCCATAAAGAAAACAGTGGATGAGGATTAATTGCCTGGTTAATTTGTGCCAGATCGAGGGAAATGGCAGAGTCACATACAGCAACCGTGATGGCACATCTGAATTCTTTGGGTTTTGTAATGAACCCTAAGAAGAGTTTTTTTTTTTTTTTTAACCCAACACAATCGATTGTGTTCCTGGGTGTGAATCTAAACTCTGTGTCTTATCAGGTGCCCTATCAGAACAAAGAAAAATAAGCCTATGGAATTGTGTGGATATTTTTTGTCTGGGAAGACTGGTCACATTTCGAATAGGTCCGAGACTGTTGGGACAAGTGGCATCTGTTATATCAGTAGTGCCATTGGGACTTTTATTCATGAGGGAGTTTCAGAGATGGGTGAAATCTCTGAAGTTGAATGGAATATGGAATATGAGCAATGTATATAAACTGTCTGAAGCTTCAAGTGGTGTCACTAGCGCTAAAAAATCTTTTTCCACAAATACAAGGCTGTCATGTGTTCATCAGATCAGACAACACAACAGTAGTCGCATATATAAACAGACAGGGGGCACTCGCTCAAGAAATTTGCATGCCATAGCAGAACAATTGTTGCCATGGAGCAGGAAACACCTGCTATCTCTCAGAGCAACACATCCTGAGCCAGCTGAATATGGGGGTGGACCTGTTGTCAAGGGGAAATCCTCACCCAGGTGAGTGGAGGCTCCATACTGTAGTGGTATGACAGATATGGGACAGATACAGCAGGGCATTTGTGATTATTGAATCACAAATGCAGTTAGCAATATTAATATTGCATATTCAAGTCAAATCAAGTCATTTTTATTTGTATAGCGCTTTTCAAAGTAGCTTTACAGAAAATAATGCATTAACAGAAAATTCAACTGTAATATCTATAAAGTATTAGAATCATCATTGTGTAGTTTGATTAAATACAATTGTAAATTGTGTATAAAAATATATAATGAAATAATAATTGTATTTAGAACCCCAGTGAGCAAGCCGAAGGCGACTGTGGCAAGGAACACAAAACTCCATAAGATGTTGGTTAATGGAGAAAAATAACCTTGGGAGAAACCAGGCTCACTGTGGGGGCCAGTTCCCCTCTGGCTAAACAGCATGAATATAATGCCAATATTACTTATTTATGTGCAGTGCAAGTCATGGTTTAAAATGAGTAAACTAAGTAAGTGTTAAGGGCCAGTGTTTAAACAGAGATTTTGTATGAACTGTAAGATTAATGACTAATGTCTTTGAAGTTCATCCTGGATTAACTGCAGAAGTTCACATAGATGCATTGTCCTTTGTTAGTTGGCTGATGAAGGCTTTTGTTGGCAATTAAATTATAGTCTATGTATTCCATATTAAGAGTGTAGTCCATCATTAGACCAAGGTGATGCAGGCAGATATGAATGAGATGCATCGAAGTTCAACCGGATGGTCATTTTGGTGAGGTCCAAGGTTCAGGCAATGGCATGAAGCATCTCATGTCTTATGGTTGGAGTTGGCATCAGTTCATCCTCTGAGGTCCATCGTAATAGACTATGTTTGGCTGGCACCGGCTGCATTTAGTCGTCATCACTCAGAAACACGTAGCAGTGGAGTCCAACACAAAGCAGGAACAGAGCTGGATCTGGCCAGTTCTGGTGACCTCAGGATAGGAATCCCGAGGTTGAGACAGGGATACAAACAGAATAATATTAGCGTAGATGCCACTCAATTTTTAGCAGATATATAAATGTTTCTGGTTCCGGCAGACCTAACTAAAGCAGCCTAATTGTGAGTTGATGGATAAATTAGGTGTATGCCTGGTTAAATAGATGTGTTTTTAGTCTAGACTTGAACTCAGTGAGTGTGTCTGCATCCCGAACTGTGTTAGGGAGACTATTCCATAGGAGCCAAACAGGAAAAGGATCTACCTCCTTTTGTGGATTTTTTTATTCTAGGAACTATTAACAGGCCAGAGTTTTGTGATTGTAATGAACGTGATGGAATATAACATGGTAGAAGGTCACTTAAGTACTGCAGAGCTAGACCATTCAAAGCTTCGTACATAGTTAACAAAATTTTAAAATACTAAATATAACAGGTAGCCAAAGAAACAACGATAAAATTGGGCTAATATGATCATATTTCTTGGTTCTAGTCAGCACTCTGGCTGCTGCATTTTGAACCAATTGAAGTTTATTTATTGAATTTGCTGGACATCCTCCCAGTAATGCATTACAATAATCTAGTCTTGAGGTCATGAACGCATTAATTTGTTTTTTGGTATCAGCAACAGAGCATGTGTTGTAACTTAGCAATATTTCTGAGGTGGAAGAATGCTGTTCTACAAACATTGGTAATTTGATTTTCAAAGGACAGATTGGTATTAAATATAACACCTAATTTCTTCGCTGTAGAAGATGATATAACTACATCCATTGAGAGTCAAATTATATTTTAGCGGCTTGTTTTTAGAGGTTTTTGGTCCAATAATTAGTACCTCTGTTTTGTTGGAATTGAGCTGAAGGAAATTTATGGCCATCCAATGTTTGATTTCATTGATAAACTCTGCTAATTTGGATAATAGTGAAATTTCGTCGGGTTTCGAAGAAATATAAAGTTGGGTATCATCGGCATAACAGTGGAAACTTTACACGATTCCTGATATCTCCCAGGGGAAGCATATATAAGGAGAAAAGTAAAGGCCCTAAAACTGATTTCTGTGTCACTCCATACTTTAATTTGATTTGACAATTCCTCGTTTACATAGAAAAAGTGGTAGCGGTCTGCTAAATAGGACCTAAACCATGCTAATGCAAGTCCACAAATGCCAACATAATTCTCAAGCCTATTCAAGAGAATGTCATGATCTATGGTGTCGAAGGCAGCACTAAGATCTAAAAGCACTATAAGAGAAATGCAGCCGTGATCGGATGATAAGAGCAAGTAATTTGTAACTCTGATAAGTGCAGTCTCTGTACTGTGGTGGGGCTTAAATCCTGACTGAAAATGTTCATATATACTATTTCTCTGTAGAAATGAACATAGTTGGGAGGACCTACCTTTTCTAGTATTTTTGACATAAATGGGAGATTTGAAATCAGTCTATAAATTCTCCAGGATCAAGCAGTGGCTTCTTAATAAGCAGTTTGATAACTGCCATTTTAAAGTTTCTTGGGACATGTCCTAAGGATAGCAAGGAGTCAATAATATTAATTAGATTACAGGGAACACCTCTTTTAAGAGCTTAGTTAGTACTGAATCTAACATACATGTTGTGGCTTTTTTTATAATAATTAATTATAATTTTCTTTATTTATCACACATTATACATTTGCACATATACAGTGAAATTCTTCTTTTTCACATATCCCAGCTAGGCTGGGGTCAGAGTGCAGGGTCAGCCATGATACGTTTTGTGTTTGGTAGTTCGGGGAACAGACACAGTCTCTATATGATATCTAGGTGATACAGTCTCTGTGTGTTGTAGTTTGTGACCTGTGTGATGTCTCAAGGCAACTAGCAGATGTTTGGATTAGCCAGATTGTCTGCTTCCTGACCTGGACCCCAGTTAGTCAAATACTATCACTATTAAGACTATGAGCCAAATTACTAGAGAGAAGAGCAGCACCTTCCCTGGAGGGATGGAGTCCGTCGCTCCTAAGCAGGTCAGGTCTACCCCAAAAATTCTTTCAACTGTCTATAAATTGCTGTACTACCCGCATCCAAAATAGTATCTACTGGCTTCTCTTTCTCACTGACCTCCACTGCCGTTCGATGCGTGTCTAACTCATTAATCTTCTCCGTCAGCCTGACTAATTCCTTACATTTGTCACATGTAAAACCCTCACTACTGACGGAAGAAGCTATAGTAAACATGTGGCATGTAATGCAGGAAGCAATAACATGAGCGGATGCCATGACTTACCACAACTCTTTGTTGTTGTTATGGTTGTTCCTGAGCGGCGAGGGTTCAAGATCGATGTGAATCCCTCACGCAACTGTTTGTTGTTATGATTGTTCTTGATCTCAAAGCACCACTTATCAATGCAACAATCCGTGTAACACAGAGGAGAATGGGTGCACATGGTAAAATGCACACAGTTTAATCGCAATAAAAATAGAAAGCGGATACAAGCAGAAAAATGCATGCAGTTGAATCGTGATAAGAGAATGCGGGGGAAAAAACAATGCATGCTGAAAAACAGCATAGATTAAAGATTAAAAACTGAAAACAGATAGATAAGCGATGCTAAAAAAGCTAGCAGGGTACAAACAGACACGAGCTAGGCGCCAGCAGCAACAGGAAGTGCCAAATTGCTTATTTTTGTCACATACTGTAGAATGCACATACTACAGTAAAGAATCAATTTTGAGTTGGGATGCAGATGTAAATTTACTGATATTAATAACAATAATATCTGTTAGAAGTTTAACACCTAATTTATGTAGGGCTATGATGAAACATTCTGACAGTAGGACTTCTTTATTGATATTAAACTTTCATCAGGCTCTTCATTATTGACTTAACCTTTTCCTTCGTTTAAAGTTTTAGAACCGAACATATTTACAGAGGACATGAACTTGTGGCTTCTTAATTCCTGGGTGTCTAGGCTTTAAAGCTCTTTTGTTAAATTCTCCTTCATACTTGCCCTTCTGAAAATTTACCACAGTCCTTGCACAGTATCCAGAATTTAACTGTGGTATTAGTAAAATCATGTAATCACAGGTAAAACCATGCTTCTCAGTACCCTGGTTAGATGTAATTATGGTTCAGAAAAAAAAAAAAAAAAAAAGAACATTTTGGAATTTGTAATGAAAAACAGTCTCCTAAACATGTAGAAACTACAGAAACAACCGCCATTAAGGTGACTTATGTTCCACAAATATACAATATCCTGTTAATGTGCACCCCCTTGTTTTGAGCACAAGCCTAAAAGGGCATACTCAAAATACAATGTCTGCAATCCATCTCCACATTGTATTACAGGCATAATTGTGGTCACTTTTGAAAGGAGACACTTGGAAGTTTGTTGTTAAAAAGAAAAAAAATAAAGTAATGAAAAAAATTGTAAAGTGATCAGCAATTTTTTTTTTTTTTTTTACATAAATATTTATATGGAATAATATATGACACTGACCTTGGTAATTCATAGAAACATAATAGAGCGAAGCCACAAGTCTGATAATGTATCGTTAGCATTAGCGCCCAAATACAGAATAGTAAACATTATAAAACAAACATTCTTGTCCATATATTTTACTTCCAATCATAATCGAGTTGTTATAGCAGTGTGCTTTAATGATCTCATGTGGATTCCAATCATATGATGAGGCAGAAAGCAGAATATTGGCAAGTGAAGATGATACAAGGTGTACAGCTCTTCTGCAATTACAGCTACAGAACTGTCAATAATCATATACAATACCAGAGACTGCATGGAAATAATAGACAAACCATATATTTTTGTAATCGTCTGTTTAAGTACAATAAGTCTCAGCAGTAAACTGATTCGTTTTATGCTTGATACATAATTTATCCTACTATGGTATGGGATGGGGAAGTCCCCGTCATCTGGGTAGGGTTGCACCAGCTGTGCATAAGTTCTCACATAAGTTGGGATGTAAAGTTCACACTAAGGGCTTAGTAACTACTAGTTAGTTTGTAAATAAGTCAGTGCTTAATTTGGTTGCACCACCTGTTCTTAAGGCAAGACTTAAGGCAAAAGCTCTCCGTAATGCATAGTCGCATATGACGTTTACCAGTATTTATCCAATAAGCAGCCTTCAAATTTGTACACAGAAGTGTTAAAAAGCCATGAATTTCAATCTGATCTTATTACAGTTGATGTTCAAACATTGTTTGCTCACGTAACTGTCAGCTGTAATAAATTATATCCCCACTGAAATACGATACGTAATAAAACAAGATTTAATTAATGGTAAATTTAGCCTATGTAAATAATATTTAATAACTCTATCTAAAATGAATAAGGGGAAATAAATAAGTACTAATACAACAGGCTGGAAAAATAAACATTTATTCATTTTAATATCTATTTCGTATGTTGAAACTTGACACCGGGCGGCGTACACAGGAAAGTGCACCATTAGATTGAGTTCATGCTATAGTAGTACATTTTTTACATAATGTTTTCTCCCGTAAATTTACACGCGTTATGCAACATCATCATATATGTCAAGAAGCCAGTCAACCAAAACATGAGCTCATTGATGTCATTAAATGAGTCTGCTTTTTTATTCCATCCGTTACTCCTGGTCAGAGGCTTCCGTAAATATTTAGTTTATACGTAGGGTTAAGTCCTTTCCTAAGTTTAATGGTGCAACACTCAAATATTTAGTAGTGCATAAATTGTGACTTAGTGCCCATTTATGCCACAACTAGGCTAAGTTGTAACTTACGTATAGCTGGTGTAACTGGCCCCTGGGCACTGAGGTATGCATGAAGCCATAACTTCCTCTTTATCTTGACCATATTTGGACAGAGAAATGAACTTGTGCTCCTTCCAGCTTCGTGGAGGTTTGGAAATCAATTTATGAAAGAATTACAGGGTGTCAGCAGATCATATCGTATAATTTAGTGGAAAATTGACATAAATAATAATTCTTTACTAAGTAAATATGAGAATATATAAACATTTCCATAAATGTGCATACTGTTGGATTAAATGTTCTACTGGATGTTGTTCTCTGAAGCCTGCTAAGGGTAACTCGTATGGAGATTACATAATTGAATAGTTACGTGCGTCTTTATAACTGTTTCATTTTCATAACTCTCACATTGATATTTTGATATGATGACAAATAAATTGTGTAACATTGGCTAAATATAAAAGCTGAAGTATTAGACCTTTTTTTATGATGTATAGTTTGTCACAATTAAATAAGAATTGAATGTTAATAACATATAGTTAAATTATTATGCGTTCGGTCTTAGACATTTGGCTTATTGGTCGCTTCCACCTAAGAGAGCTCCTCCCTGGTTTTGTATTGAAAAGGAAGTTCTTGCCCCTATCTCGCCACTGCAAAGCCTATCGATCAAACTAGCCGGAGAGGTTAAGTCGCACCCCGTTATTTTGCATTTGCACTCGATATGGACAAAAGTGTCCAGAGTGTTTAATTCGGATATTTATTTAAACGCAGCCTCGAGCATATGGCTGAACCCTAAACTATGTATTAATAAGTCCCCTTTTTGTTGGTCAGATTGGATTGTGAGGGGGGTTAATGCAATTGGTGACCTATATGAGGGTGGAGTATTGAGACCTTTTGAAAATTTGGTTCAACATTTTGGCATTCCCAGATCTCAGTTTTATAAGTATTTACAGCTTCGCCACCTACTCTGCACTATTTTTGGGAGTGGCACGCACCCCCCTAAAGCGGCAGGTGCTTTGGGAGAGGTGATTGCTGCTTTTGGAAAAGGCCATGAAGCATCAGTGTATTACTCCCTACTAATTCAGAGTCTGGGGGATGGAGCCTTGACTTCTCTCAAGAGAGTATGGGAAAAAGATTTGAATTTGGTATTGGAGGATGGAGTGTGGACTAAGTTTCTTAAAAATGTCACTCAGGTTTTGCTTTGTCCCAGACTCTGTATTTTGGGTGATGGGGCGGTCATGCATTTAGGGGATAATCATATAAAAAATTGGGTTATGACCAGTCTCATGATCGGCAGACAAGTAATTTTAAGGGGTTGGAAGTCAAGTGGAACACCCTATTTTTCGGAGTGGTGTGTGGAAATGGGGAGGGTAGCTGCATTTGAAGAGGCGGTAAGTAGAAGGCTGTGGTTTAGGGACTTATTTGCTAAAAAATGGGGCAAATATTTAGTTTTTTTGGGGGACTCTCGGGGAGGGGATGTGGAGAGTGTAGTTTAGTTTAATCATGTATGTTTAATATTATTTTATTTATTTATTTGTGTATATATATTTATTTATTTATTTCGATTGTGTGTGTGTGTTATGTGGGACCACAGGGGTGTTCGTTAGGGATCAGGGTGGGATTGTATTAGTAGGGTTTAAATGTAAAATGTTGATTCTTTATATATGTGTTGATTTCCACTGTCATATGCATATGAATCAATAAAAATGTTAATTACAATACAAATAACAGAGTTAATGCAAACAATACCGATCATAAGATCGCCGGCGATACCTGCCTGTGAAGGTGATATTTAATATAATTATCTTAATAGTAACATTTACTGTACATATATACAGTACAACATTTCTGCCCAAACACCATAGTTTCTACAGTTAGTGTTACTAACTACAAGGTGAATTTCTATAAGGGTGGTGATGTGTGGATTGAAAAGCTTGTAATTATTGTTATGCGGGGCACAATGTTTTCCCGTTTACCTGATCACTGCTGTTTGGGCTGTTTATTATGGGAACCAGCATGAGCACAGAACCTTTAATGATCCCATATCATAGGGGTGTATAACAGATCATTCTGTGTCGAATTTAAATGGGTAGCGAGGCTGGCAGCACGGGCGCAATGCGGTTTCTTCACCACTGGGTGGGTGAGAGACATTGGTCGCACTTCGGCCGGCAGATGCCTTCAGCGGTTTAATTGGGTGCTGCCACTGAGTCACACTTTTGGAATAATTGGCATTTGGCAATTCAGCAGAAAATAGCAGCGCTTACTGAAGAGTGAGGAAAGCGTCTGACACTCGATTGTTTTGCGGTCCGATGGGGGGAGGGTGGCCCACTACTCAACCGGCACACCGGGAAATGTCCCGATGCTCCCGATGGCCAGTCCACCCCTGGATATATGATATTTTTGCCACGTGTAAATAAAATATTTAATGGTTTTTAACCATAGATTCTCAATCACAGTTAAAAGTGAAACTGTAAAATCGCAACATTCCTATGTCTGAGACAGTGAAAAGGCGACCTAACAAACCCATCTAATTTGATTTAATTTAAATGTCACTTATTCCGCTTATGAAATCCATGTACAGTGTAACTGGCCACAACATCCTCTCTCACAATCTCCTATCTTGATTTCATTCTAGCCAGGAAAAAAAGAAGTTATAATTTTTCAATACAATTTAATGTGAATACTTTTTTACTTTCACCCAAAAAGTTATTTGGCTAGATAATTGGACTATTGAGTAAAATTTTCACTCATTTTCAATAATTAAAGTATAATTTCAGAGTAATTTTTACACCCCTGGTGGGCAATGCTTTACAAAGTACTTTTGGTCAGGAACGATCATACTTTAAAGTTACTTGACAGAAACACAACTATTTTAAGAAAACAAGACTCACCTTGGGACAACCTATGCATTCTTCGTTTAACCAAAGGAGAAAGTTTCCCACTTTTCCACATGTTCTCAAAAAGCATTAGGCGTCTTTCTACATCATCACATATCTGTTTCTAAAAAACAAACAGCATAACTAGTAAAGTCAACATATTGATACAAATACATTTAAAATTTCAATTATCAATTTTTGCATATCGTTAATACATTACAAATTAAATATGAAAATATTTGTGAGGATCTCATTAACTAACAGTGTATCCACCTTATTTTGCAACACATGAGCAAGCAAGCAGCTGCATTTCTGGCAATGTAAATAAATGCAAAGATAATAATATTAGAATGTAGTGATATGGGCTTATAAACTATCACACAACCACAGGATGTACAGCAGAATAATATGCTCAGCATAGTTAAAGATTAAGTAAATCATTCACTTGTTGCTGTGTGTTGTATTGAAAAAAAGGTAATAAAATCTTCTTCTTTATTGAGAGTGTGACGATGCAGTATTTTCATGTCTCCACGTAAACCTCCATTCATATTTATCTGCAAAACCTCAGATGCTGCCTTTATTTAAAAACATTTTTTTCAGTTTTGTGAGCCATGCTGAATGCTGATCTGCGTGTCTGTTTTACTATACACCATACAGAAAGAGAGAATATTCTCTGACAAGAAAGGGCAGAATGGGTGTAATGACATTTGAAGATGCATTAAAAGTGCAGCTGTATTTCTGCTATTTCCCTCTCTCTCCTGGTTGAGTGTAAAGTTTGTGGTATCAGTGAAAGACGGAGCTGAGGACTGCCTGTTTCAGCGCCTGGGGCCACATGCATAAAACTTCTCAGAAATGCTCTTAAGAATAGTCTTAAGCTTAAGTGTCAAAGAATTCTTAGCAAAAAGTAGAAATTGGAGTTGGAGCTTTGTATAAAGAAGCTAAAAGCAACTTTCAGCAAAGTCTAAGACTAATTCTTAAGTGCTGACTGAGGTGACACTTGTGTTGTGAAACAAGAACTATGTCTTCCCAAAATTGCTGCCATCAACCACTGAATCAGCCAATAGTGTGCCTGCAAGGGTATTACATCAGAGCAGCATGACACCATTCATTCATTCATGATTTAATATAATTTTAAAAATACATTCTAAATAAATATTTTTGATAAAATAATATTTTATGATGATGAATTCTTTAATTAAATGAGAAATTCAAATTTAACTTCCTATATTTTAAAATATTACTCCACACCTTGCCGAATGTTGTCCTCTAAATAATGTGCAAAATGAAGGCTACAAAAAGTCTAAATGTATAAGTGAACTCTATGCATTGTGTAAAAATAATGTTGTGATATAAACTGCATATACTTCTCACATTATCAAAACAAAATAAGCTTTTGTCCACAGTTTTAATGTAGAAGGACAATTTAAATCACTAAATAAAATGATAATAAAACAAACTCTTTGTTGTTACATGTAAGATTTGAGGTAAACATGGGTCAATTTGGAGGTAAATCTGACATTAAACAAATCAGCAATATTTTACCAAAATTCATATTTTATTAATAATATTGCGGTCTCTTTCTTTGTCGTTGTGCTCTGTTTGGTTGACATGCATGTGCATGCACTCGCTCCATGAAGTAAGCTTATTTGAATTTATGATGACTCACTTTCAAAATTGAAATGGAAACTTGGATAACTTTGAGTTCATAGTATATACAAATAATAATAAATCAGTAAAATTTAAAGTTACGAGCAGGGCTTAAACATCTCTCAAGCACAGCAGAAGGGAACTGTTAAAGCATTAACAACCCACACAAAACTATGGGCTTCTGTATAACGTCTTATATAGAGTGCTTGGGTTGGGCCCTTTTCAGATGTAGCTCTGTCATTTTTCTTTGTCCCCCCCCCCATAGAAACATGATTTCACTACTGTAAAGTGGCATCACTGAGAGCGGTTCGTCATGCTAGAGTGTAGATATACAACAAATAATAATTCAATTTATTATATTTAGATTTTTTATATTAGTTGTTGTTGTTGTTGAAAGTTTAGACATGTAGCCCATCAAATTTTTCAAATGCTTAATTCACAACATTGATTTTCAATGTATTAATTAAATGAAATAAAAAAAATAAATAAAAAAAAATAACGAAATGGTTGATGTTTGCCCAAATTGCAAAATATCATATTAGTCTAACACATTCTTTCTTTGTTGGAGAATGTGTTGTCCCCGCATAACACATCATGTCATCGTGCTACTCTTAACCAGGTTAGACTACCACTCCATCACTCTTAAATAATTTAAGAGCTGAGACCAAGTCTTAACACTTGTGGACCTTTATAAATCACACTTGTTCAAGGAATAAGAGCAAATTGATATCATTCTTAGAGTTTTGACACACTTAATACTCAAATTTTGGGGCCTAGGTAGCTCAGTGGTAAAATACGCTGGCTACCACCCCTGGAGTTCGCTAGTTCGAATCCCAGGGCGTGCTGAGTGACTCCAGCCAGGTCTCCTAAGCAACCGAATTGGCCCAGTTGCTAGGGAGGGTAGAGTCACATGGGGTAATCTCCTCGTGGTCGCTATAATGTGGTTTGTTTTCGGTGGGGCGCATGGTGAATTGAGCTTTGTTGCCGCGGTGGGTGGTGTGAAGCCTCCACACGCGCTATGTCTCCGTGGCAACGCGCTCAACAAGCCACGTGATAAGATGCGCGGGTTGACTGTCTCAGACGCGGAGGCAACTGGGATTCATCCTCCGCCACCCGGACTGAGGCGAATCACTATGCGACCACGAGGACTTACAGTGCATTGGGAATTGGGCATTCCAAATTGGGAGAAAAATGGGAAAACTATTCCCCCCCCCCAAAAAAACTCAAATTTTACTCTAAGCAGCTTTACACATACGGCCCCTGGGGGATCCTGCAATTATTCAACCTATTATGGAAAATTTAAACAGTAAAACAATTATAAAGCACAAAATCATTGATAAAATAGCAAAGATGTACTAATTAGTAATTTACAAAGATGTCAAATCATTGTTTGGCTAACAGATATCATAATAAATAAATCTTATAAAATGTAAAACACAAAATCTGCACTGACCTGAAATTTTTGAAGAACACTCATCTTGAGAACACAGGTCAACCTTTTGGTTAATGTCTTTATTATAGGTGTCCCCTGTATGCCAGTATGGTTTTATAATATGAATAATCATATAATTCAAATAATCACACCGTACCATTTCGTTCACATCAAGTTGCATTAGTTTAACCATACTTACAAGTTATATTAAGTGCTGTGTTTTCATTTCACAATTCAAATGTGGTAAATGCATTGCATGTTTTCCAAAAAAAAGTATTCAATTTCAGATCAGGACTATATCAGAGACCATCTGGGAGAAGAAATCACAACCCAGTCACTAGGTGATGAAGAACACTTCTTCACAAGTATGAA